>NW_028241223.1:0-125663 GCF_964263255.1 Lissotriton vulgaris
GAATGGAGTGCTTTAAAGTATCTGTGAGGTATATGAGGGTACGCGTACAGTACGATTACAGTTGCGCAGCAGTGTAAGAGGACGGTATGCGTACCATACTTTTACCACAAAAAAATGCTAAAAGAATATTGAAATTAATTTTCATATATTTAAAAAATATATAAAATAAAAAAATAATTTTTGATTTTTTTATTATTTTACAATAAAAATATGTAATGTAATTTAAAAAATAAAATATCTAAAAATAATTATTATAAAAAATGTAGTAAATTAGTGTCCCAAAAATAAATATAACAATTAATACATTTAAAAATTGGCATTTACAAAACCTATAAAATTCACTGAAAAAACCATAAGTTTTAGGCACGTTATAGTTAGGAATTAGCATTTAAAAAACATGGCAAATTCACTGAAAAAAACATAGGTTTAAGCAACGTTATAGTTAGGAATTAGCATTTAAAAAACCTTAGAAATTAACTGAAAAAACCATAGGTTTCGCACATGGTATATTTAGCTGGACATTTCACTCATACAAACCAGTGAAATTCCGCCGTTATAGTTAATTCAGCTAACTATAACTCGCTCGCCCGCAATCCACTGCTGATGACGTCACATATTACATCACTCATGACATAGTCAGTGACATCACTCATGACATCACTGATGACATCTCAAATGACATCACTGATGACACCACTGATGACATCAAACTTGTGAAAGAGTGGCAGACCTCCTCTCAACCTAATATAACCTTTAATACACACATTGAAAAATAGAAACTAAAATGTTCAAAGCAATGGAGATACCCATGCCAGTTAGAACAACCAATTCAGTAATTCCAAAATCTACATACACATCCACTCATTCACCAACAGTTCTATATAGTCACTCATATATGTACTCACTCATCATATGTACTCATACACCTATACATCCTGTAACACACCTACACTCATACATAGAGTTACTCACACACATACTCACACATGCAAATATCAAACATCCATTTACTTGCATATACAGCTATACACACACCACTGCACCTACTTCTACAGAGACATACACATACGTACTCTCTTAAACAATCACTTATAAAAACACATGCTTATTTATACAGGAACTCTTCCAATCTCTCACTCTCATATATACCCACTTATATAGATCAATACTCACATATACTTGCTTAAAACATATGTAATTTCTCATAAAGACACTATTGAGGCAGTATATTTATATATATATATATATTCACTGAAAAAACCATAGGTTATAGACCATATATAGTTAGGGATTAGCATTTACAAAACCTTATTTTACTCACACAAAACCATTGAAATTCCCATATATAGTTAGTTGCACTAATTATATATCGCGCACCCGCAATCCACTGCTGATCATGTCACATATTACATCATTCATGACATGGTCAATGACATCACTGATGACATCACTGATGACAACATCCAGTGACTGTATGTTTCTGTAAAGTTAAAATATGTCTTACATATTGAAGAATGAGTGGATGTATAAATGTCTGGATGAAGGATTTAGTAGGTGCATGACTGACTGTATGAGAGAGTGATTAAATGTGTCCCACTGAGTGCATGGGTTAGTGACTAAACTGTCTTAATTTGTGCATCATTATATCTGTTGTTCTGTAAACTGCTGCATGTGTTGATCAGTAGCTATATGAGTAACTATATGGATTATTGATTGGTTGCCCAAGTATTTGTATGGGAGACTGAGTGTGTGTGTGGGTGGCTGGGAGGTGTATGACTCTGTGCATAGAGGTGTGGGCCGTTGATTCACTAGATGTATGGGTTCAAAAGTGCATGTAGAAACAGCTGTATGGGCGGTTGACTGTGTGCATGAGTGTGTTGGTGAGTGAATGGATATCTCAGTGCTACATGTCCAAGTAAGTACATATGTAAAACACAGTGCATGTGAGAGTTGGCATATATTATTAACTGTGCATAAGAGCCAGTGAATGTGTGAGTGGTTGTATGGATCATTGTGAACTTGTATCAGTGATTGTATAAGAGAGTAAATTTATGTTAGAATATGTTTGAATTAGTAAGGTGTGTATAACTGTATAGTTGAGGAAATGGAGGTGTGATTGATTCTTTGCATGACTGGCTAGGTGTGTGAGTAACTCCATGGATGAGTGACAGTCTGTGAGTGTCTGTTTACACTGATTGTATCTAAGATTATATTAGAGTCTGAAGAGGTTCACCGTATTATCACATGAATGATGAAATCTAGTTTCCATATGAAATCCGCAACATTTTATTTGGAATAACTTTGGCACCGGTGGACGAATCTTCGTGAATTTCTCCAAGAAAAGGTCCTGCTCCGCTTTGCTTCTTCCCTGAAAGCTTGGGGGTGATTCGTGCAGCGGGCCGAGAAAAAAGGGGGGTCCTAAAAGTGTTTTCCACATGCAACTTTAGCCAGGGCTACAGCCCGAATGGCTGAACGGAATTACACCAAATTTGGCAAAAATGTAGAGTTTGGTTCGCAGATCATGCTTATTGTTAAATGGTGTAAATCCGTTCAGTAGTTCCTGAGAAAATCAAAAATCATAAGTATATCTATAGGCCCTTACGGTACGAGTACGGTACGCGTACAGGTACAAGTACAGTACAAGTACGTACGCATACCTTTCCGAGCACGAGCTGCATGCTGATTGGCTGTCAACTGTCTGTCAACACTCCAAACCAGAAAGTGTTGGCAGCCATCTTGTCCCTCGGTAGACTGAGGCACAAGAAATCAGAAAAACAAACGTGTAGAACGCAAAAAGGGGGCAGGGTAGAAACACCCTGACCCCCTAGGCGTGCTCAAGGGGACCCACAAGGACCCCCACGGCCCCCCTCAAATTTTTTTGGAAACAAATCACACAGTACGAGTTCCGTACGAGTACCGTACACGTACCTTTCTGAGTACGAGCTCCATGCTCATTGGCTGTGAACACTCTATACCAGGAAGTGTTGGCAGCCGTCTTGTGCTCGGTAGATCGAGGCACAAGAAAGCAGAAAAACAAACATGTAAAAAACAAAAAGGGGGCAGGGTAGAAACACCCTGACCCCTAGGCCTGCTCAGGGGGTCCCACAAAGACCTCCAAGGCCCTATTTTTGTTTTAGAAACCGAGTCTGCTTTTTTTCAAATTACCCCCCCGCTGGACCATATCTCAGGGGCATAGTGAAAAAGACATGTGGGGGGCCCCAATCCCCCCCACACTGCCCCAGGGACCACCACCCCCTGGGGCAAAGCAACACAGCCCCCTGGTGCATACTGTAGGTTCCAGGTGGGCTAGTTGGCCCCCATGGACCCCCAGTATGCAAGGGAAATTTGTTCCCCCTCTGCAAACATGCCAGGGGGCTGCATTGCAGAGAGGTGTAAAAAGGAGAGATGCCTCATTACACCTCCCAGCAATGCAGCCGTTGGCGCATACTGAAGGTTTCTGGTGGGCTAGTTGGCCCCCATGCACCCCCAGTATGCAAGGGGAATTAGTTCCCCCTCTGCAAACACGCCCGGGGGCTGCATTCCGGAGAGGTGTAAAAAGGGGCATGGCCTCATTACACCTCTCTGCAATGCAGCCCCCTGGCACATACTGGAGATTCCTGGTGGGCTAGTTGGCCCCCAGGGGCCCCCAGTATGCAAGCGGAATTAGTTCCCCCTCTGCAAACGCACCCGGGGGCTGCATTGCAGAGAGGTGTAAAAAGGGGCATGGCCTCATTACACGTCCCTGCAAGGCAGCCTCCTGGCGCATACTGGAGGTTCCCGGTGGGCTAGTTGGCCCCCAGGGACCCCCAGTATGCAAGGGGACTTAATCCCCCAACTTAGAAAACTCTACAGGGTGCGTTAGCACAGTGGTGAAGGTAGGGGGCAGGGCTTGAGGTGATGTGAGTACAAACATGCCCTGAGGCGCGTTTTAAGTTGTGGAATTAATTCCTGTTCAATCCAGAGGTCCCGTAGGGGGCAACTAGTCCAACAGGTATCTCCAGTAAGTGCCACGGAGCTGTGTTGCAGAGTGTTGTAAAAAGGGGGCGTGCCCTTTGAACACCTCTCTGCAACACAGCTGCCTGGCGCATACTGGAGGAACCTGGTGGGCTAGTTGGCTCACCGGTGACCTCAGGATTGAAAAGGAATTAATTCCCGAATCTAGCTCACTACTCTTCCTGAAAAGTACATTTAACTGTACTTACCAGTAACTTGAATTTCCTTCCATAGGATATCATTGCCTGCTATAAATAATATATATAAATTAAACACATATTAAATAAAAAAATAAATATTACAATTTCAATATTTTTAAAAACATTTATTTTCAATTTATATTAAAAATATGTAATGTAATTTAAAAGATAAAATATCTCAAAATAAATAGTTTAAAATAATGTAGTAAATCAGTATAAAAAAATATAACAATACATTTAAAAATTATCATTTACAAAACCTTTGAAATTCACTGAAAAAACCATAGGTTTCAGCCACGTTAAAGTTAAAAATTAGCATTTAAAAAACCTTAGAAATTCACTGAAAAAACCATAGGTTTCAGCCATGTTATAGTTAAAAATGAGCATTTAAAATACCTTAGATATTCACTGAAAAAACCATAGGTTTCACACACGTTATAGTTAGGAATTATCATTTAAAAACCTTAGAAATTCACTGAAAACCATAGGTTTCACACTTGGTATAGTTTGCTGGACATTTCACTCATACAAAACCATTGAAATTCCCCTGTTATAGTTAATTCACCTTACTATACCTTGCGCGCCCGCAAGGCACTGCTGATGATGTCACATATTACATCACTCATGACATGGTCAGTGACATCACTCATGACATCTCTGATGACATCTCAAATGACACAACTGATGAGATCATCTACTTAATATCTGTGCATCACCTCACACCCTAATTTAACTTTTCATACACCTACTTTAAAATAAAGTGTACCATTCTCGAAAACATAGACACAGCAATTCCAGTTAGTACATACCCACTCACTGATTGATATGTCTACACACACATCTACTCACCCATACAGTCACTCATACACGCAGTCACTTGTCAATGCAGCCACTGATATATGCACTCATACACCCATACAGATACTCACACCCCCCAATCACCCATAGTTACCCATCCACCTAGTCATTCACCCAAAGAATCAATCACACCGCAGTTTACTCCCCTATACAGTTATACACACACCACCTCTCTTATTCATACAGATCGTAAGACATACTTATTCTACTCTACAATCACTCACAGAAGCACACTCTCACCAATTTAGCCAATCTCACACTCACTCACACAAATAAGTCTCCTATATACTCCAACACTCACATATACTGCCTTTCACATATGCAGTTAATCCCCCATATACACTGAGACATCCATACACTCACTGAAAACGCCATACGCACACTCACTCAACCACACCGACCCTCAAAGATGCACTCATGAACACAAAAACCCAGGGATTCACCCCTCAAACATCCATTCATTGAGTCACACTGCCCTTCACCCACCCATACAGACACTCAGGCACCCATACAGGTACTCAGAAAACTAATCAATAATCCATATAGACACTCATGTACCTACCCACCAACCCATGCAGCCACTTACACACCAACTGACAGACTGATATGCACATTTACACAGATTATTCACTCACCCATAGATTCACTAAGACACGTTTAATCATTCACTTATACAGTCAGTCAAGCACCCAAACAATGATCTATATAGACACTCATACACACACTCATTCTTCGAATACACCATGGCGTATATATATAACACTATTAAACTTTTTAAAAACACTCACTCTCACAACATGATGTCATTTGGGATGTCATCAGTGATGTCACTGACCATGTCACAAGTGATGTAATATGTGACATCATCAGCAGTGTATTGTGGGGGCGCGAGTTCTAGTTAGCTCAATTAACTATAACGGACGAATTTCTCTGGTTTTGTATGAGTGAAATGTCCACCTAACCATAATGTCCCTGAAACCTTTGGTATTTTCAGTGAATTTGTATGGTTTTTTAAATGCTAATTTCTAATGATACCGTCCCTGAAACCTATTTTTTTTCGGTGAATTTCTAAGGTTTTTTAAATGCTAATTACTGACTTTAACGTTCCTGAAACCCATGGTTTTTTCAGTGAATTTCTAAGGTTTTTTAAAATGCTAATTTTTAACTATAATGTCCAAAAACTACTTTATCTTAATTTTTTAATTTGTATTAAAATAATGTGATGTTTTCTTTTTTTCTAAAATATGAATTTACATTTTTATTTCTTTTTTCTTTTTTTTTAAGTGGATTTGCGTACTGACCATGTACCAGTCACCGTGGTTGCGTGAATCCAAGAATATTGGTTAAGTCATGTACGATGCGCATTTGGAATGTGAAGGGTGTGTGGTTCTTAGCCCTGCGTAACGTCACGTATGTATTTCCGGGGGTCACGCCAGGTGCGCAAATCCACCGTAAATGCTTACGTTTTCAAAGTATATGTATATTACTTTAAATTTGTATATTATACCAAGAGATTATTTAACATATTTAACATAATTGTAAATATCCTATACGTGTAATTGTAATAAAGATATATATATTGTTCAATATATTTTACGGGAATAACGTCAGGTGTGCGATGGTTGCGCACCAGGTGCACGAATCCCATGTGACTTCAAAAGAAACAATTTCCTAGGTTAAGAAGCTTTTGATTCTAGAACTTGAAGGACCCCTCCAATTTTTTTCATTCTTTCAAATGCATCTCAGCGAACACACCTGTTGTCTTTTGCTCCTCCTCTTTGCCTTTTATGGTGTTTTTTTCTTCCATGTAAAAATGGCAGCTTTCAATCCATCTCAGCAGCTTCCACCTGAAGAGGAAGAGCGCTTGGCGGAACCCATGAAGACCACGTACGAGATTATTGTTTGGGCATTTTCTCCATACCACCTTGGTAGAAAAAGTTCAATGCCCGTAAAGTGATATCCACAATTTGCAACAAGATGCTCTCAGGAGGATCAGGGAAGAAGTATTCTTGCGGCATGTCATCTATGTTAAAGCTTTTGCAAACAATACACCGTCAGCATCTCGCAAGAGATCAGCTGCGATGTGAGCAACAAAAGCAGGCAACTCAGGAGAACGCTGCTGGACCTAGCACCTCATCTACACCAAATATCATCCCTGAGTTTGCCAGAGCGGAGCAGCATTGAGTTAAATGCAAGAAGATGTTATGATTTGGTGAGCAATCAGTGGATGCCATCATGGTTGCCATTAAGAACCACCACTGTTAATTTTTTTATTTTTTTTGCAATGACTTTGTAATTGCATAATTTTTTGAACATTTTCACTGTTGGTTTTGGTTATTTGTTGTTTTTTTTAAAAAGCACCCAAAAATTCAAAAAATAGTTTTAAAAAAACACAAAAGCAAAAAAAGAAGAAAAAATGGTTCTTTGACTTGACTTCATGACTTGTGGCAAGTGGAATATATGGAGAAAGGTATGGGTAGTGCATGTGTGATTACATGAGTGCATGTGTAGTGCCTGGGTGTTGCAGAAGTGCATGTGTGCTACCTGAGTGATTGCATGAGTACATGGGTAATACCTAGGTTATTTTAAGAGGGCATGGGTAATGTCTAGGTGCATCGAGGAGTGCATCAGTAGTGCTTGTGTGATTGCATAAGTGCATAGGTAGTGCCTGGGTGATTTTATAAGTGCATGGGTAATGCCTGAGTGATTGAAGCACTGCATGGGTAATACCTAGGTGATTGCATGAGTGCAGGGGTAATGTATAGGAAATTGGAGGAGTGCATGCGTAATGGCTATGTGATTGCATGAGTGCAGTGGTA
Organism: Lissotriton vulgaris; assembly: GCF_964263255.1. NCBI lineage: Eukaryota > Metazoa > Chordata > Amphibia > Caudata > Salamandridae > Lissotriton > Lissotriton vulgaris. Next base: position 7,871 of record NW_028241223.1, read on the forward strand.
ATGTCTGGGGGATTAGAGGAGTGCATGAGTAATGTCTGGCTGATTGCATGAGTGCAAGAGTAATGTTTGGATCATTGGTTGACTGTAGTGGTAGTGCCTGGGTGATTGGAAAAGTGTATAAGTAGTGCCTGTGTGATTTTGTAAGTGCACGGGTACTGCCTGGAGGAGTGCATGGATAGTGCCTGGGTGATTGCAGCAGTGCAAGAGTAGTGCCTGGGTTAGTCTATGAGTGTAGTGGTAGTTCCTGGGTGAATGCATGAGTGCACGGGTAGTGCCCGAGTATATGAAGGACTGCATGGGTAATACCTCAGTGATTGCATGAGGGCAAGGGTAATGTCTTGGTCATTGGAGGAATGCATAGGTAATGCCTAAGTGAGTGCATGAGTGCAGGGGTAATGTGTAGGTAATTGGAGGAGTGCCTGGGTAATGCCTAAGTGATTGCACAAGTACAGGGGTAATGTCTGGGGGGTTAGAGGAGTGCATGGGTGATGCCTGGTTAATTGCACGAGTGTAGGAGTAATGTCTAGCTGATTGCATGAGTGTAGGGGTAGTGCCTGGGTGATTTTATAAGTGCATATGTACTTGCTGGGTAGTTGCATGAGTTCAGGGGTAGTACCTAGGTGATTAAAAGACTGCAAGGGTAGTGCCTGGGTGAGTGAAGGAGTGCTTGTGTAATGCCTCGAGATTGCATGCGTGCAGGGATAATGTGTGAGTGTTTGGAGGAGTGCATGAGCAATGTCTGGGTGATTGCATACCTGCAGGGATAATGTCTGAGTCATTACATGAGTGCAAGTGTACATTTTTAGGATTAGAAGAATGCATAGGTAAAGCCTGGGTAATTGCATGAGTGTAGGGGTAATGTCTTGCTGATTGCTTGAGTGTAGGGGAAGTGCCTCAGTGATTGGAGGAGTGCATAGGTAGTGCCTAGGTGATTTTGTAAGTTAAAGGGTTCTGGCTGGGTGATTGGAGGAGTACAGGGGTAGTTCCTGGGTGATTTGAGGAGTGCATAGTTAGTGCCCGGGTGATTTTATAAGTGCATGTGTTCTGCTTGACTGATGGAAGGAGTGCATGTTTAATGACTAAGTGATTGCTTGAGTGCAGGGGTAATGTCCAGGTGGTTTCATGAGTATAGTAGTATTGCCTGGATGACTGAAGTAGTGCATAGGTAGTATGTGGTGATTATATAAGTGCATAGTACTAGCTGGGTGATTAGAGGAGTGCATAGATACTGCCTGAGTGATTGAAAGAGTGCAAGGGTAGTGTCTGGGTGATTGCATGAGTGCAGGGGTAATGTTTGGGGACTGGAGAAGTGTATTGGGAATACCTGGGTGATTGGAAGAGTGTACGCGTAATGTCTAGCTGATTGCATGAGTGTGTAGATAGTGCCTTGGTGACTGGAGGAGTACATAGGTAGTGCCTGGGTGATATTATAAGTGTATGGGTACTGGCTAGGTGACTGGAGAAGTGCATGGATAGTATGTGGGTGATTGGAGGAGGTTGGGAATAGTGCCTAACTGTATAGATGAGTGCATGGGTAGTGTTTGGAAAAATGGATGAGTGCAGTAAAAGCGACTGTAAACATTTGTTCCCATTATCATGTTTATTAAATTATTTAATCTTACCTTTTTTATTAAAGAAGTTACAAAACTCAGTGGACCTATTTGACAGGAGTTTGTTGTGAAGTGAATTTAAAATCTTTTCACACTTTACCATTACCTTCTGTAAAAAAAGAAGAAAAACTGTTATTGCATATAATATTATAGTTTTAAAACACAACATAATTTTAGAATTATATAACATATTCAGTTTCCCTTTTTTGCTATTCTCAGATTCTACTGACTTTCACCATACACAGTGATTTCAATGTATATCATCATACAACAGCGGGGGGACAAAAACAATCAATGAGATTGTAAAAAAAACATCTGCATTTAAAATATTTACAAGTGTAACTATCTGTTCACCTACCTACAGTTTGTAAATTACGTTCTTCAACTACATTAAATCTTTTACTTCTCTCAAGTACGTTTTGTAAAATATACACTCTCATTTACATTGCTGATAATATAATGATCAAATATATAAACTACTTCTTTCAAACACAATTTTGCAAATGCAATACGAATTAGCACAAACAACAATCCAAACAGTAAGTGTTCACATCTTCACAGTAGGCTAAATAATGTTTCCAAATTCATTTGCATTAAAAATATCCAAAATAAACTCATTAATTTGTGTTTACATCTTCCCAATAGGCCAAATTATGTTTTCAAATATTTGGTATAATAAATATCAGATATGAATTTGATAATTTGTAAGGCAACCTACATTTGAATTCCAAATGGACATCATTGCAATGTGTCCATCCTTTTATTGCACTTTAAATAGACAGTATAGTGTCCAGATGTTGTAGTAGGTCCATTATGGAAAATAATTCCACTGCTTTAAAAGTTCTTCCTGAAATTGATACTTGACTTGCCACAAAAACATTATTTTGGTTTCCAATTTTCTGCTCTACAGCGTTGTAGCATTAACATTTCATATTGTCCAAATCTTTCTACAAATAATGTTGATAACATTTCTGATTTACAGTGAGAACATTTCATATCTTGATTAGCTGTGTTTACTAATTTGTTAAAAACCACTGATTTGCAATCTGGTATTGTCAAATATATGAATCGTTCAGTGTCTATTTCAGTGGTTGAAGAAAATTAACACTCTTCGCATTTATGATCCCATCTGTAACTTAGTCAAAACAAATTTTCAATTTCTATTCCTTCATCTTCCAATATTCCAAGCATACACATAAGACATTATTGTGCATCTTGTTGAATATTGAGTGTATATTGTAAAGAACCAGTACATGTATCCAAAAGATGCCAAATGCCAGAAGCAGTATGTATTTTAGTTCTTTAAGTTACTAACTTTGCAAAAATATAATGTAGTAAAGAACAGAATCTTTTTTCTTGATTTTCCATAATTTCATGATGAAGATCCTCTAATTAAAATCCAAAATTCACAATTACATTAGCATAGCAGTTGATACCTGAACTTTTTTAACTGGTATCCTACAATTTCAATCTGTCCGTTTTTATTTTCTTTGCAGTTTCATCATTCTCTTGAATTGTTTTCTGTTTTTGCACTCATTTGAATATATGTCATATTTCTATTTAGTACACACTACACGTTTCTCATATTCAGGATATTCACCTAAATTAGGAGCATAAAGTCTTTTTAACTGATTGTACTCTCAAGTTACATTAGCACTAATCTTTTTCTCATCAAAAGCAATCAAATACAGATAATGTCCTTACTCGAGACAGTGCAACATATGCTACGCCTTCTTTAAACACTGTACTTCCAATATTTGCCAAAGCACTGTCTACACTTAAACCTTGAGATGTATGAATGGTTATAGCATATGTTAAAGAAAGAGAAAACTGTTTTCTATGAACATACAAGTCTTTTAGAAGCAAAAAATGAACAGCACAACGTCCAATCTTTTTTACCTCTTCAATCTGATCAAATTGAATCTTCAAAAATTCAATTCCATCTCTGTTCTGAAAATTTACAAAATCAACAACTTTTTCAATTGATCCAGTTACTAGACCTTCTTCTACAAACAAATTATGCCGTAAAATTACCTGAAAGTTCTCACATACATATAAAGTCTTTTCTAAACCTGCAGTCTTAGACACCAACTTTTCCAAAGAATCCAATTTTCACTGTAATTTCTCTGAAACAAGAATAGTAACTCCTTTGTGTTTCCATTTTATCGATAGCTTTCAAAGGTTCTTGATTGAATGTAGAACACTCTTGCAGTGTAGGCATTAGGCAAACTATAGACTTCTTTTCTCCAATATTTTTAAATAATTTTTCTGGTGCTATGTTTTCATTTGGAAACAAGTTCAATGAAATCTGATTTTGTAAACCGTCATTTCCATGTTTTGTTAAAACACCAAATTTTTTATATCTTGAAGAATGTTTCCATAATGGACATCACTTGCTTGTCGCATATTCTTTAAATTCAAAATACTTCCCAAAGATTTCTTAGTGTCTTCATGGAGAAGCGTTTAAAACAGGTTGTCCATTAACAGGAGTAAGTTGTAGTAGGTCGCCAAATAGAATTACATGTTTTCCTCCACAAGGAACATCATATTCTGTTTTTAAATGTGTTACATTCTTAAATGTACAAAGGCAAGCATTAAGTTTGACACTATGCCCACCTTATCAATAATTAGAAGTTTCGTTTTTTTGAGTACTCTTGAAACTTCTTAACAAGCTTCTCTAGATAGCTTGTGATATTCCAACTTATTTTCATGTTCAACTGGTAGCATGAGTAATTGATGTAATGTAATCCCTTTAACGTTGTGTGCTGCTAACCCAGTTGGAGCGGTTACAACACAAGATAAATGTGATTCAGTGGTTTTGTGTAGATAACTGGTAAACACTTTAATTAAGATTTTTTTTCCTGTTCCAGCTTGCCCACTGATGTACATTTGAATAGGTTTAAATGATGTGCATTGACATTCTTTTTTTCATGCAGCAAACCATGCTGTATCTGTTGTGTCACCTGCTGATATATTTCTTTTTGTTCAATATTTAGTTTATCTTCTAAGTTTCCCATCTCAAGGGCGGACTACAAGCAGCATGTTAGGGGCTAGTTTCTAACTTGTTTTAGCGCAAGCTCTGTACCTTGTTTGGATTGTTTAGACTCTTTTAAATATACGGTTATAGTTGTTTTACGATACCTGGCACATTGCACTCCTGGTACCTGGTCCGATGCGGCTATTCTGACCATTTTTGTGGAGGGACGCGGCTTCTTCCTCCAGGCTTGCTTCATTTCCGGTGATAGCACACTTAAGGTACATGTGTGCTCGGACGCGCAGTGGACTAACAAGCAGCGCGTGAGGGGCTAGTTTCTAACTTGTACCACATTAAGATTGTTTTAGACTCTTTTAAATAAACTATTATAATTATTTTACGATACCTGGCACAATGCACTTTCTCCTGGTCCATGGTCAGATGCGGCTATTCTGGCTGTTTGTGCAGAGGGACGCGGCTCCTCCCGCCAGGCTTGCCTCATTTCTAGTGACAGCACACTTAAGGTAAATGTGTACTAGAATTTAGAAGGACAGCAATGCGGGCTTAGATGGCTGCACCAATATATTACTTCTCAAGTATATTTTTATTCGAAATGCTCAACTTTCCGTAACGCCACTGCTACAGAAGTCACACTGTGCGAGACAAAAACTTCTCTTCAAATAATCAAATAATGAAAAGGAGCATGCTAGAATTTCTAAGGATTATTGCCTTCTATGCATACTGGCATAATCTAATTTTTTGTACGAAATGCTGTCTGTCTAGCTGTGGCTAGACAGACGGCATTTCATACACCAACAGAGATTATGCCAGTATGGATAGAATGCAATAATCCTTAGAAATTCAAGAATTAACAGATGCTACGAGAATACCAGCGTATATGAAATGCATTAGAAGATTGCTTTGGTGATCTTCAAAAGCTAATTCCAAGCCTGATGAAGTCCATTTTTGGACAAAACGCGTTGGCTGGGCTGATGCATTTGATTGAAAATGAATAATAAAGATTAATTGAAGAAAAGAGATCTCAAGACTCCTTGCACTATAATTTGGTGTGACTGCGTGGATCTGAAGAAACTGTTTCATAATTTATAAATGTATTATAAGTTACTACATGCCCCTTTTCATTATTTCAGTAAGGTACATGTGTGCTCGGACGTGTAGTGTAATACGCCTAAAAGAAACTGACGCCAGAATACTGAGGCCCAGTACTGTCGGAAAGTCAACTCACCAATGACCCTAACACTGACTCGAATGCCTTGACCGGGTGGATCTCTGCAGCCTTGGACAACTTAGCCCCAGCTAGATTAGGCGGATCCACAGAAACTCTCTGTCAGCCCCCTGGTTCTCTGAGGAACTCAGAGCAGAAAAAAGTAAATGTAAGCAAAAAGAACGCCTCTTGAGGAAAGAATATTGTCCGTTGGGTAAATTGATATATAGGGAAGCTCCAAAAGAACTTAATAAATCGATGAGGGTTGCTAGAAGAGACAACTTTGTAAATAGAATTAACACCATGGAGAACTCCTGTAAAGAAATGTTTAGGATAGTTTGCTATTTTACTAAGCCAATGGCACTTGAAAGTAAGATACCACTGTCACAGTCACTGTGTGCAAAACTGTTGGATTTCTTTGAGGACAAAATCCGGAAGGTCTATGATGCCTTCATAATTAGTATGGAAACTACTGAATCTGAAGCTGTGGAAACCCAGGATGGAGAGGTTCCCCTCTCAGAATTAACCTTTATCTCACAACAGGAAACCTTGGCAGAGATCCTAAAATGCTAATTGTGGTCCCCAGAAGATCCATGCCCCCCTAAACTGTGGAGAGAACTGGCCCACATTATTAATCCCACTTTGAACCTCTTATGGAACAGCTCACTTGCCACTGGCATCTTCTCGGCGCCTTGGAAACAGGCTATGCTTCTGCCTCTCTTGAAAAAGCCCAATGTTGATCTGGGTGAACTTGACAACTATCACCAATCTCACTTTTCCAGCACCTGCTAAGGTTCTGTAAAAATTGTGAGCTAAATAACAATGATGGATTCAACTCAGATCTGTGACTGGGGGTGAGTGTCTGAAAAGTTTCAGCGCACCGTCCATCATCTCCTTGTGTTTGCTTTCTTTTGCCGTAAGTTGGCAGGGTATGCCCAGACTTGGGTTCCCTGATCACTTTGCCACTGGATTCAAGCTAGCCTGGCTGATGAAGGGTGTTACACAGAAACCAGCCATAGGATGCGTGTTTCCGGTTCATGGGAGACCTGGCTTGGAAGTTCGGGCTGGACTGTTCCCATGAGGCACAGAGTCAAGATTGATTTGCACATAGCTGGGTCTGAACTGAGGTAACGAAGTGAGCTTAAGAACAATGATGGATTCAACCCAGATCTCTGACTGGGGGTGAGTGTCTGAAATGTTTCAGCGCTCCATCCATCATTTCCTTGTGTTTGCTTTGTTCGGCCTAAGTTGGCAGGGTTTGCCCAGAATTGGGTCCCTAATTCACTTTGCCATTGGATTCAAGCTAGCTTGGCTGATGAAGGGTGTTAACCAGAAGCCGGTCCCAAGATGCTTGTTTCCGGTTCACGGGAGAACTGGCTTGGCAGTCGGGCTGGACTGTTCCAATGAGGCACAGGGTCAAGACTGATTTGCATATAGCTGGGACTGAACTGAGGTGGCGAAGAGAACTAAAGAACGATAATGGATTCAACCCAGAACTGTAACTGGTGATAAGTCTCTGAAAAGTTTCATCACTCTGTCCATCATCACCTTGTGTTTGGAAAAATTGGTTCAGCATCAACTGACCAATTTTATTGACAGCCGCTGCATTGTACAAAAAACGCAGGCTGGATTTCGAGCAGGCATCATCACTGAATCAACTTTGTTGGAGGTGGCAGAGTCTATAAGAATGTAGGCAGACACCGGAGCCTCAGCCATGCTAGTGTTACTGGGGATGTATGACGTGACAAGGCATACTGTTACCACGCATACCTTTACAACGCGGTATTTACAACGAATACCGTTACAGCGCATAGCGCTTAGAGGTGCTGGATAGTGGTAAGTATAATTTTATATTCCAACTCCAGTCCCCGTGGACACTAGGGAAGGTGTTGGATATAAAATTATACTTATTCCCTATCCTAGAGCGCCCCCCAGCGCAATGCGTTGTAATGGTATGCGTGGTAATGCCTGCGTTCTAATGGTAGTGCGTTGTAAAAATTCCGTTGTAAACGTTGTATACGGTTATGGGACTTGTCCGCCGCCTTCGATACTGTGGATCATCTAATCCTACTTGCCAGGCTTAAATGTGTGGGAGTGAAGGGGATGGCTCTTGCCTGACTATAGTCCTATCTTAGTGACCCCATGCAAAGGGTCACCCTTCACCCTTTTAAGTCAGAACCCAAACCTTTACGGTGTGGGGTACCACAGGGATCGACATTGAGCCCTTTACTCTTTAACGTATATCTGGCTCCCCTCTTCTTGCTTATTGCCATAACTATCGCCAACCTTGGTTATCAGTATTTTTTTTATCCCCTTCTTTCCCTGATATTAGCAACACATTACCAACACGTCGCTAACAGGCGATATTTTCAGGCATCAGCGGAGAAAAGTTCCACTATCATCAGTGCGATGACCCTCACTGGTAAGTAGTGCGCTCTATAAGTACAATGATTGATTGATTGATTGATTGATTGATTGATAGGAGAACCGACAATAGCGATAAACCCTTAGCGATATAAAAACGCAAGCTTGGCAGCAAGTGTGGACTTTGAAAAAAATAGCCGATCAGTCCCCCTCCCATAGATAAGATGTTCCAAAAAATTGTTTAATGCAGTGTTGAGCAGTCAGGGCCAAGTGCAGCACATATCAACAACCCCCTCAAGCCACCCAATATCCAGGATGACCAGGATGAGAGCCTGGATGCCCCGTTGGACCTGCGTCTGTAGCCTGGATGCCTCACAGGACCTGTCTCTAGAGCATGGATGCCTCGCTGGACCTGTGTCTGTAGCCTGGATGCCTCACTTGACTGTGTCTGGAGCCTGGAGTGGGATGTGGAGGAGCTGTGGAGTCGATGAGCCATGGCTGGAGACATTAATGCACAGCAATCGCCCGTACCTGGTGGTGAAGTCTGGCAGGTCGCATGGAGAGACGTTGCTGACCTGTGTGAGAAGTCCGCCTTGTGCACCTTGGAGCAGTTAACGGTAGAGGCGCTCCTGCGCTGCAACGTAGTTAGGTCCGCATCGCATACTACAATACACCACTACACCGGGGTGCACGGAGGGGATTACCAACGGTGGCTGCCGTCTCCCTGCATCACATGCCGGATGATGTTGGGCTGGCCATGCGCTGCGGAGGCTGTGGCCCCTGTGCTTAGCCGAACTTGTGGGGCATGAGCACTGCAACTTCATGCCTAAAGAAGCCCTGCTGCATCAACTGCATCGTGAGGACCACCAGCAAACTAGGCCGCAATTGCTGTACCCACCCTAGTGAAATCACACCTTGCTCAGGCCCCTGCTGGCTGAGTCACAGATTTGGACAGATTGCAGTGGATCCTGCCACAGTGTCAATGGCCAGGTAAGGAGAAGGTGGGATGCCTAGCGCAGGAGGACCAGGGGTGAGTCGCTCATGCCTATCACTCATAGATGACGCACCCCAGTGGTGTCTCTATCCGCTATGGCTGAAAATCGTTGCCCCACGGCCTCAAGCAGTGCAGAAGAGGAACAATCATCCCATGATGATAACTCAATCAATCAATCAGGGGAAATGTAAGCGCACTACACACCCATGAGGGTCTCAAGGCACAGAGTAGGGGGCTTAGATATGTAAGCCGAAGAGCCAGGTCTTGAGGTTCTTCCTAAAGGTGTTCAGGGAGGGGGCACCTCTGATGTCTGCCGGTAGCTTCTTCCAGGTCTTGGTTGCAAAGTGGGAGAAGGAACTTCTACCTGCTCTGTGGATGCGCAGGGTTTTGGCCATTGCGAGTTAGGAAGATGGGATGTTTCTTTTGTGTACGTGGAATTTGATTCTGTCGTTGAGGTACTTGGTTACGTTGTTGTGTAGGCATTTGTAGGTGTGAGTGAGGATTTTGAAGGTGACTCTTTATTCCGTGGGGAGCCAGTGCAGTCTGGGAAGGTGTTGGCTGATGTGTTTGTGCCAGGGGATGCCAAGTATGAGTCTGGTGGCAGTGTTCTGTAACGTCTGGAGTTTGCAGAGTAGGGACTTGTAAATGCCAGTGCAGAGTATGTTTCCATAGTCCAGTCTGCTGATTATGAGTGCATGGGTGACTGCCGTCCTTGACTCTGGGGAGATCCATATGTAGGTCTTGTGGAGGATGCTGAAGCAGCTGGAGGTGATGGCATAGACCTGTCAGTTCATAGTGAGGGATGAGTCGAGTACCTTGCAGAGGTTTTTGGTGTGGTCTGAGGGGCAGGTGGTCTTCCAAGGATGGTGGCTACCAGTTGTTGTCCCATACTGAAGGGGTGGTTCCAAGGATGAGGACTTCTGTCTTCTCTGCGTTGAGCTTCAGGCAAATGTTGGTCATCCAGACTGGGACATTGTGCATTCCTTTCTGTAAGGTGAGTCTGGCAGTGGTGGGGTCTTTGGTGAGGGAGAGGATGAGCTGGGTGTCATCAGCGTAAGATACGATGTTGAGGCCGTTTTGTCGGACGATGGTGGCAAGGGGGCCATGTAGATGTTGAGGCGGGTTGGGCTCAGAGATGACCCCTGTGGGACTCCGCTGTTGATTTACATGGGATCGGAGAGGAAAGGTGGCAGTCTGACCCTTTAGCTTCTTCCGGTGAGGAATGATCGGATCCAGTCTAGGGCTGTTCTTTGTATGCCGGCGTCAGGTAGTCCGGCGACTAGTGTGCATTGAGGGACGGTGTTGAAGGCCGCTTAAAGGTCAAGTAGGATGAGGGCTCCGGAGTAGCCTTGATCCAGGAGGTTGCGGATGTCATCTGTGACAGCGAGTAGGGCGGCCTCGTTGCTGTGGTTGCTTCGCAATCTGGATTGGGACGGGTCGAGGATGGCGTTGTCTTCAATGAATCGTGTCAGTTTCCTGTTGAATGTTTACTCTGCAAATTTGGATGCGAAGGGGAGGAGTGAGATGGCCTGGTAGTTCTTGAGGTCTGTGGGGTTCACTGTGGGATTTGTGACCAGGGGCCTGACTTCTGCACGCTTCCAGTCATCTGGGTAGGTGCTTGTTTTGAAGGTGGTGTTAATGGTGCAATGTAGTTCGTGTGCGATGGCGGCCGCGGCTCTGTGGTAGATGTGAGGAGGGCAGGGGTCAGTAGGGGTCCATGAGTGGATGCCTTTCATGGTCGAGGCAGTGTCTTCGGCTGTGACTGGCGCTCAGGTGGAGATGGTGGGCTGTCTGGTGTGTCTGGGGGTCGGGTGGCCGGCAGTGGCATCTGCTGGTTGTTCTTCGAAGTTGTCGTAGAGTTTTTTGATCTTGAGGAGGAAGTAGGTTCCACACTAATCCTAGAGGTCTTGGGATGGGGTGATGTCTGTGGTTTCGCTGCATGGGTTGTTGAATTCATGAATGACACTGAGGAGTTGCTTGGAGTTGGTGGATTTGTCGAGGATTTTGTTGTGGATGAAGTCCCTCTTGGTGGTCCTGATTTGGTTGTGGTAGTCTGTCACTGCGTCCTTGTAGGTGGTGTAGAGTTCTGGAGTCTTGGTGTTTCTCCAGTTCTTCTCCAGGCGTCTGCAGGTGTGTCTTGCTTCTTGGAGATCAGTGGTGTACCAGCAGCTTTCCTGTGGTGCTGTTGGTCGGGGTTGAGTAGCGGGTGAGCTTGTATGTGAAGTTGAAGATCCAAGAGTGGAGTTCTCTGGCTGCGATGTTGGTATTGGGTGCCCATGTGTGGTTGTCTCAGTGAGAGTGGAGTTGAGTTGCTCATCGGTAACCTTGCTCCAGTTCTTCCGTAGTGTGCGTGGGACTGGTTTGGGTGTCTTGTGTTTGTCAACGGCAAAGTGTATGCAGGGGTGGTTGGTCCATGGCGATTGCATTGTGTGGCTGAAGTGAACGCTGTTTCCTGCCGTAAAGATAGGGTTGAGGGTGTTGCCTGCTCTGTGGGTCTGTGTGGTGTTGAGTTGTTTAAGTCTGATCTTGGTGAGGTTGCCATGAAGGATGGTGGAGTTGGGGTCGCTGGGGTTGTCGAGGTGGAAATTAAGGTCTCTAATGAGTATGTTGTTCAATGAAGTGATGGCGTGGGGTGCGATGAAGTCGGTGATGGCGAAGGGTGTTCAGGGGCCGGGGGGGTGTGTAGACGAGGGTTCCTCGCAGTGTGGAGTTGAGGCTGGTCTGGATTCAGAAGTGCAAGTGTTCGGCAGACGGGAAGGCTTCGCTGTAGGTGTTGAGGTGGGGCGTGCTCTTTTGGGCGATGGCGATGCCCCCTGCCGGGTGGTTGGTGCGGTCCTTCCTCTGGATCTTGTATCCGTACGGGATGGTGGTGTTGATGTCGGGGGCAGAGGAGGAGTTGGTCCAGGTCTCCCTGAAGAAGGCGTTGTCGGGCTAGAGAGAGTTGAGTGGGTTACAGATTTCCACTGCGTGTTTATGCCTGGAGTGCATGGAGTGCACGTTGAGGAGGCTATATCTTAGGTGTTGCAGGTGCTGGCATTGGCTGTGTTGGAGTCTGTGGTGGTGGTTAAGGTCTGGCAGCAGTGGAGGCATGAGAACTTGCTGTGGGTTGTGTTTGGTGAGGCCTGTTGGCAGTCTTTGACTTTTCCGGGTTTGAGTGCATGGAGGGTGGCTGTGCTGTAGCAGTGGGTTACCCAAGATCCAGGGTTCCTGGCGCTGGTCACGGTCAAGTCATGGACAGGCACAGATGGGCTTGGCTTAGGCACGGCTTCTGTGCGCCAGCGGCGCACGTCCGCTGTGCAACTGTGCAGCGTCTTCCATTTAGTAGGGGAGGGAGAGGAACAATCAGTTGGGAGACGGCAATGGGTTAGGACAGGGGTGCGGGCCACAGGGGCTTCAGCGGCGGGAAACAGAAGTGCGGGCTCAGAGAAGCCCCCCATAAAATCAACAGTTCAATCAATCAATCAATTAATCAATCATTTGTAAAGCGCACTACATACCCGCGAGGGTCTCAAGCCGCTGGGGAGGGCACCCGCGACTGATCGAACAGCCAAGTTTTGAATATCCTGCTGAAGATCAGCATGTCTTGAGTCTGTCGTAGGCTCAGTGGGAGGGTGTCCCATGTCTTGGCGGCGAGGTGGGAGAGGGTTCTCCCACTGGTGGTTGTTCTTCGGATGTGCGGGAATGTGGCGAGTGAGAGGTCGGCAGAGCGTAGCTGGCGGTTGGGGAAGTAGAAGGAGAACCGTCTAATGAGGTAGGCTGGGCCAGTCTTGTCGAGTGCCTTGTGTGCGTCAGTGAGGAGCTTGAAGGATATCCTCTTCTTGATGGGGACCCAGTGTAGGTTTCTCAGGTGGGGGGTGATGTGGCCGTGGCGGGGTGCGTTGAGGATCAGTCGTGCCGAGGCCTTTTGGATGCATTGTAGTCGTTTGATGAGCTTGGTCGGGGCTCCCGCGTAGAGGGCATTTCCGTAGTCGAGTCTGCTGCTGACAGAGCCTGGGTGACTGTCTTTCTTGTATCTGTCAGGATCCATCTGTAGATCTTGCGGAGCATGTGGAGGGTGTTGAAGCAGGAGGAGGAGACGGCACTGACTTGCTTGGTCATTGAGAGCATTGAGTCGAGGATGATTCCCAGGTTGCGGGCGTGGTCGGTGGGTGTCGGGCTGCCCCCAGTGCTGGCGGCCACCAGGAGTCGTCCCAGGCTGAAGGGTTGGAGCCGAGGATGAGGACCTCCGTCTTGTCTGAGTTCAGCTTCAGACGGCTGGTCTTCATCCAGTCGGCGACGGCCTTCATTCCTTCGTGGAGGTTGGCTTTATCTGTGATGGGGTCCTTGGTGAGGGAAAGGATCAGCTGAGTGTTGTCGGCATTAGAGATTATGTTGAGGGCGTGCTGTTGGGCTACGTGTGCGAACGGGGCCATGTAAAAACAAGGGATAATTAAATGATGTAACCATGCTACAAAGACATGGGACACAGCTTTGAGGTAAGACTTCCCTCAATACATTTATGACAACACACGCTCACACACACATCCCCATGTCCACGCACCATCCAGTGTTATTTCTGGCGTTTACGACCTCACAGCTGCCAACCCCCCGCACTTCCCAATGGTGGTCGCTGTGCGCCCATGCAAAGTGGGCATACTATTAGAGTGCCAAAGGCACATATGTAGTTGCGACGCATGACATCACCTCACATTCCATTCCAATGCATATGAATACTAGGCACATTGCAACAGTTGAGTGGGTGTTGCATAGCGCAGACATAAGGATCACAGTTCCCATTTCAGTGAGTGCAACCCAAAAGTAACCTTTGCACTACAAACCCAACCGTGAACCCTGGAATTTCTTTTTGGAGCCCCCACAAAACACACAAAAATTCCCATTTGAGACAAATGCACACCCTATTTTTCATATTTTACCCCAACAAACACTCCATGTTTCATATTGTACCCCAAAAAACACCCCATTTTTCATATGTTACCCCAACAAACACCCAATTTTTCATATTTTACCCCAAAAAACACCCAATTTTTCATATTTTACCTAAACAAACCCCATTTTTCATATTTTACCGCATACCAAACATACATTTTCAAGTTTTACCCCAAAACCCATACACAACTGACAAACTTAAAATTATTCCATTACTGACCTCACAATGCATTGTGATCAAATGCGATGTTAAGGCACCCACGTTTTTGTAGTTGCATTGTTAATGATGTACTGCCTGCGTTGTAATGGTCGTCTCCCGTGCCAAAGGCAACCCATAGGCTACGCCCTTTGTGTCCATCTGCCCCTGGACCGCACTCAGCACCAAGGAGCATTCCTGTTGGACACTCCACCGCTACGACGCCAGCGACCTCCTTGCCATCAACCCTGGACGCCCCCTTGCCTCTCAGGACCAATCACTGCTCCATGCCGCACATTGCCTTTGCCATCACTGACGGCTGCAGTATCACCCTCAAGAAGCACCCCGACCTTCAAGGAGGAGGCATTGCAGTCACCTACAGAGGCAGACTCCGACTGACAACGCACTCTAATGTGCCATGGGTGACCATGGACCACATCAACTCCCAGATCCGGACCAAGCCCAAGAACATCCTCTGTGACACCTTCATGTGCTGGCCCCCTGGCTCCCATTCTCCAATACCATTGTACACCTCATTGCACCCAAGAGTCTCCCATCCACCAATGACATCAACTCTGTGAACTCAAGTCCCACCTGGATAACTCCAGTGACCAGAGCACCAGCCCCTCCTGGGGAGGGTAACCGACACCAGACGCAAGCAGCAAGTCACCTCAACAGGCCACATAGCAGGGCACACAGTCATGCACGTCACCCCCGCTAGTGGGTACTTCAACTCCAGCCCCAACACCGGACTCTACTGGACCAACCATGATTGGTAACATCACAGCATCACCTTGCCCACATGACGCACTGCCATCATCACATCCCCTCGCTGCTGGATCAAGGCCAGCAAAGAACATCACGTCAACTCCCTCTGGACCAACACTCCACCAATGCTTCCAAATGGTGACGTCGCAGCACACAACCACCACCTATGAATCTCCGTTAGCGCCAACATTCGGGCACCCCTCATGAACAGCACTGAGTCAGTACCTTCCGCCTGCCTTATGGCAGGCGTGAGGGTGAGGCAGTGCCACAGGGATAGGCTGGTCCCATGCATTGCTGGAGTTGCGTCATGGTTGTGACACGACTGCAGCAATGCTTGACTTTAGCACAGGCAGAAACATCAGGATTCCTGACGTATCTGTCATTACTTGCGTCATGGAGCGCTGTCCAGGGATTACAGCGCATCCATGCTGTCACAAGAAGGGCGTAGTGAGAAGTGTTGCAACGCTGTCTTGTCACAGCGCAGCAACACTTTTCATGACTGGGGCACAGGTATGTGCACTATCTTATTGATTGTGCACATTCCTGCACTGTAGTTTTGTCGCAGGGCAGAGCTGCAACATTGCTTGCAGCGCTGGCCAGCGCCAAAATCTGCAGAGATATGGGCCCAAGTTTTATCACCATTTTTAAGACCAGCTATTTTCTGGTCTTTTTTTTTCTTTTTTTTTTTTGTCCTCATATCCACCATGGTTTAAGAAAGCCATTTAGAATAAGCATTAGTACAGTTGACACAGTATTATAACTGGGAGGGATCATTTCATTTCGAGGGGGAAGGCCATAAATCCCGCAACTGTCTCAGCTTGATATTCTTTTAGGCTACCAATGGGGAGGCCTACTGCTGGGCGTGGGCTGGAGTATGACCGGACAACATTTGGATTTGGCACCATAGTAGTGTAATCATTGGACCCGGGGAACAAAAAAAAAAAAAAAACCTGGATCTTTATTGTGCCCATACAAACAAATGCCAAAAGGCCCTTTTGCTTTGGTTTCCTGATCTGGCTAGATCCATACGGGCAGTCTGTAAAGTTGATGTCAACCAATCCCCATGGGAAGGAGGGATAGAATCCTTCCACCTCCTGCAGATCTCTCTCCTGGCCAGAAGGACCGTGTAAAAGACCAGGCTTTTAGCTGTATTTTGAGTTGTCCTCAGGACTCCAAAAATCGCTAATGGTAAATCTATAAAAATTGGGATACCTAACGATGCCGTAAGATTCTTACCTATGGCCTCCCAATATGGTGCAATTCAGGGACACTCAAAAAACATATGAATATCTGAAGCTGCAATCAGCCCACACCTTGCACATGCCACTGAGTTTCCTGAGGCAAATTTGGATAATCTTTGGGGAGAGTAATACGCCCTATGAAGGGTAAAAAGATGGTTTCTACGAAGCCACGAGGGTTTCACCATACTTTTTAAAAGCTCAAATGAGGTGGACCAGAGTTCTTGTATGTCTATATTACGTCACCCCAAAGTTGAGTTGGTAACTTAAATTCCCCATTAGATTCATCTAGAAGGAGTTTATACCATTGTGAAATCTCACTTTTGGTTGAAGGGATACAAACCAAATTAGTTATTAGTTGACTATGCCCTCCGAGAGGAAACTTGCTTCGTTTTATTTGTGGATCGTTATATGCCAGTGTCCAGCTTCTGATTTGTATGTATTTAAACCTCGAAAGGGTTGGACCTATTTTATTCTGTAGATACTCCCATGAAAGCAGGTCCCCCTCATAGAAGAGATCCCCCCATTCTTTAAGGCCTGCCTCTCTCAAGAGAGTGGCTAGGGAATCTTCCAACCAGGCTGGACTATCAGGTAACCCCCAAAGCGGTGTTTTATCGCAGTAATACCCCTGTTTAATTGATTTTATTACCTCAGACCAGGTTTTCGCCAAACCATAAAGGACCTTCAATTTGATCTTTTTAAAGAATTTCAGGTTGCCAAATTTAAATAAGTATCCCGACTGGCTGAGGCCTTCCCCTTTCAACATGGCCGAAAACATTAATCCTATCCCATAGTCAGTAGTTTTTTTTAGAAGCATTCGTATGTGAGATAGCTGAAAAGCCCACAAATATAATTTTAAGTCTGGTGCGGCTAATCCTCCCTTCTCCCATCGCCGTCTAAGCTTCTTCCAAGCTATTCTTGGTAGTTTTTTGTTCCAGATAAAAGAAGTGATATCTGATTGTATTTTAGTTATGTGAGTCTGATCAAAGTAAAGGGGAATGGTGTTAAAAAGAAAAGAAAGTTTAGGCAAAATGGCCATTTTTACGAGGTTGACCCTCCCAATCAAAGATAATTGAAGGTGAGACCATGCATGCATTAAGTTCCTACATTCTTTAATGATTGCTATAATATTTACTGTGGCGAGCCTATTGATGTCTTTTATGATATTTAGGCCCAGATATCGTAATGATTCATCCTCCTGTATTTCCAAGGAACTCGGATTGTCATTCCAGACCAACATCTCTGTTTTTAATGTGTTGATCTGGTAGCCTGATATTTCCCCAAACCCCTTAGCAGTTTCAAATATACCCGGGAGTGCGGTTGTTACGTCTGATGTAAGAACGAGCAGGTCGTCAGCGTATAACGCCACCTTCTTTTCCCACTCTCTGTGACAAAAAGGAATGATGGCATTCTCTCTCCTCAGTTGTTGTGCGAGAGGTTCAATATAAAAGTCAAACAGAAGTGGGGAAAGTGGGCAACCCTGCCGAGTCCCTCTAGTTATATTAAAGGGGTCTGACAACTCACCGTTAATTAATAGGCTTGCCGATGGACTGGCATACAATAGACTAACTACACGACAGAATCTCTTCCCCACTCCAAATTTAGCCAGGGCCCCCGACAGGTACACCCAATTAACCCTGTTGAAGGCCTTGGTCGCATCCAGAGTGAGAGGGTATACAACGTTTACAACGAAGTTTTTACCACGCACTACCACTACAACGCAGGCATACCACGCATACCATTACAACGCATTGCGCTGGGGGGCGCTCTAGGATAGGGAATAAGTATAATTTTATATCCAACACCTTCCCTAGTGTCCACGGGGACTGGAGTTGGAATATAAAATTATACTTACCACTATCCAGCACCTCTAAGCGCTATGCGTTGTAACGGTATGCGTTGTAAATACCGCGTTGTAATGGTATGCGTGGTAAAAGTATGCGTTGTAACGTCATACATCCGAGTGAGAGCAGTCAAGGGTAAATTCTGTGTCACCGCGATATCTATTGCCCCTATTAAGTCGTATGTTAGTTCATATAGTTGTCGCCCTTTACAAATCCTTTTTGATCTACATGGAGGACTGCCGGGGCTACCAAGGCTAACCTAGAGGCTAGAATTGTGGTGAAGATCTTATAGTCCACATTTAAGATTGATATGGGCCTGTATGATTCGCAGGCGTCCTTAGGCTTTCCAGGTTTCAGTATGAGTGTAATTGATGCATTGTCCCATGATGACGGGGGAGTTTGGCCTTCAAGAAGGATCTGATTAAACATCTTAGTAAGGAAGGGGGCTATCTCATCTTCTAACATTCTATATGTTTCTGCTGGTAGCCGATCGGGCCCCGCTGCCTTTCCCTTCTTGCTTTTTTTTTATAGCGGCCCTAACTTCTCCTTCGGTGATGATATCATCCAATGCTTGAGACTGAGCATGTGTAAGACTGGGGAGATTCATATGTCTTAACGAATCGTCGACCTCCTCAGATCGGGTTACAATGTCCTCCTTATAGGAAGACTAAAAAAAACCTTAAAGGCCCTTCTAATTTCAATATCCGATGTAAAGGAATCGTTGCCCACCTTGATTTTTGCAATATTGTTCCGGACCTGATCTGATTTAGTCTTCCACGCAAGCATTTTACCTGCACCTTCGCTGTACTCAAAGTCTCTAAGTGGCGCTTTGGCAGAGGTATTGTGGTGAAATTGTGTGCCTTTAGCTGCCTGTTGACGATCTTTGTGCTGTGCCCTCGCTGCTGCTTTTGGTTTCACTTTTGCCCTCCATTTGGTGTTTGCCTCTCCCCTGACCCGCCTCTCTGATCCCGCCTCCCAGCTGACCCTCCCACACACGAAGAACAGACTCTCCCCAGCCCGTACCTAGCTGTGACCGCCGGGATTCCTTCCTGAACGGTCGCTCCCCTCGCTCTCCTGCCAGGATCATTTTTATTACCATCACCTGCACCGCAGCCGAAGCCCTGACTACGCCTGGTATCGTTACCATTATCAAACGCTATCGCGTTCAGAAGCTATTACTCGCGCAGCGCTTTAAACTCTTCTTTGCCATTAATTGAATTGTGCCTGCTGTTATTGTATTTTCCGCATCTCGCTCTGTGATACACAGCCTTTACAGTTTACCGCGTGTATCCTATCTTCAACATTAGCGCTTTGTAACTGATTGGTGCTTTAGAACCCTAGTTGTTGAATCTAATTTGGCGCTCTGTGTTAATTACGTGCACCTCATTGCTGCGTTGTGTTTCAACGTTAGTAGTCTCTAAGTGGCGCTTTGGCAGAGGTATTGTGGTGAAATTGTGTGCCTTTAGCTGCCTGTTGACGATCTTTGTGCTGTGCCCTCGCTGCTGCTTTTGGTTTCACTTTTGCCCTCCATTTGGTGTTTGCCTCTCCCCTGACCCGCCTCTCTGATCCCGCCTCCCAGCTGACCCTCCCACGCTCCACCCCCTCGCACAACCATTTAAGCCAGATGGTCCCACGCGCAGCGTCCACGCGCTACGGCCACGCCGAAGGTGCGCCAAAGGTAAGCCCGTCTACGCCCGTCCGCGCCTGGACCGCGCCCAGCGCCAGACCCCCTGCCCCTCGCGCTGCCCAGCCCTCTCGCATTACCTACGACGCCGCCGCCCTCCTAGCCCTTAACCCCGGTCGCGCCCCCAACTGCGTCCAAGCCGCCCCTGGACACACCCACGGACCTTTCTCTTGCTACTCCTGCAAATTCATTGGCACCGACAACATCTCCGCGATGACCACACCACAGATTCCCGACCCTAATCTCCTTCAATGCATCCTTCTCAATACCCGTTCGGTCCACAGGCACGCCATTGACCTATGGAATCTACTAGACACCATCTCTCCAGACGTCGCCTTCCTAACAGAAACATGGATGAACACTTCCTCCGTCCCAGACATCACCATTGCCATCCCTGAAGATTATAAGATCACACGCAAGGACCGTACCGGCCACACAGGAGGAGGAATCGCTATTGTCCATAAAAAATCAATCCGCATCTCTACCAGCTCAGACGTCAATCTCGCCAACTCTGAACACCTTCACTTCCAGATCCACATCGACCCCAAGACCACACTCAGAGGCACCCTCCTCTACAGACCACCAGGACCCCGCGCAAAATTCAGTGAAGACGTCACGGACTTCATCACTCCACACGCGCTCCCCTCCAAAGATTACATCCTTCTGGGAGACCTCAACTTTCACCTCGAAAAGAACCACGACCGCAACACCACCACCCTCTTGGACAACCTCGCCAACCTCGGACTTAAACAACTGGTCACTTCCCCCACCCACATCGCAGGTCACACACTCGACCCCATCTTCACCTCCAGCAATCATGTCTCCTTCAGCCATACTACGGATCTCCTCTGGACTGACCACAGCTGCGTCCACTTCACCTACAACAAGCCGAAACCCATCAACCACCTCCAACCAACTCTGCAAAGAAACTGGAACAAAATCACCATCGATCAGATCTCCTCATCGCTCCTTCTAAACACCCCAGCCCACTCTTCTTACCCAGACCAAGCCGCCGCCAACTTCACCCTATGGTTATCCAACACCGCCGACACCTTAGCACCACTGAAAAAACGTCAAAGCAAACCTTGCAGCAAGAAGGCCTCATGGTTCAACGATGATCTTAAGAAGTCCAAGAAACTCTGCCGCTCCCTTGAAAAGGCCTGGAAAAAAGACCCAACCACTAGCACCAAGGACGCCTTCAAAAACGCCACCCGCTCACACCACCAACTAATCCGAAAGGCCAAGAAAACAGCATTCAAGGATCGACTAGACAACAACTCTCACAACAGCAAAGAACGTTTCAACATCGTCAAGGAATTTACCAATCCCTCGGCCAACTCCAACGACATCACCCCCTCTCAAGCCCTCTGCGACTCCCTAGCTTCATTCTTCCACAACAAAATAGCAGACATCCACAACAGCTTCGACAACCAACCCGGAGACCAACCCACCCAACCATATGATGAACATTCTCCCCCCTTGAACACCCTTAACGACTGGAACCCAATCTCCACCGAGGACACCATCCGCCTGATGAACTCCATCCACTCAGGATCCCCCACAGACCCATGTCCTCACCACATCTTCAACAAAGCAGACTCCGTCATAGCACCGCACCTCCGAGACGTCATCAACTGCTCCCTCAACTCCGCCACCTTCCCGGAAAGCTGGAAACATGCTGAACTCACCGCCCTTCTGAAAAAACCCACAGCGGACCCCACCGAACTCAAAAATTACCGCCCAATATCACTCCTTCCTTTCCCGGCCAAAGTCATCGAGAAAGCTGTCAACAACCAGCTCGCCGCTTTCCTCGAAGCCAACAAATCCCTCGACTCCTCACAATCTGGCTTCCGAGCAAAACACAGCACTGAGACCGCCCTCATTGCAGCAACAGACGACATTCGAACTCTACTGGACAATGGAGACACAGTCGCCCTCATCCTCCTCGACCTCTCTGCAGCCTTCGACACAGTCTGCCACAGCACCCTTTTACAACGCCTCAGAAACATCGGAATACAAGGAAAAGCACTTGAATGGATCACCTTGTTCCTATCCGGAAGAACCCAGAGAGTCCGCCTTCCACCATTCAAGTCCGAGGCCACTGAAGTCATCTGTGGCGTACCACAAGGATCCTCACTCAGTCCCACCCTCTTCAACGTATACATGAGCCCCCTCGCGGCCATCGCCCGCCAACACAACCTCAACATCATCTCTTACGCGGATGACACTCAGCTGATCCTATCTCTCACCAATGACCCCAGCACCGCCAAGGCTAACCTACACGAAGGAATGAAAGAAGTTGCCGAATGGATGAAACACAGCCGTCTGAAACTGAACTCGGATAAAACAGAAGTCCTCATCTTAGGTACATCCCCCTCTGCATGGGACGACTCTTGGTGGCCGGAAGCCCTTGGAAAAGCACCCATCCCGAAAGACCACGCACGGAACCTAGGCGTTATCCTGGATTCTTCCCTTTCAATGAACAGACAAGTTAGCGCCGTATCCTCATCCTGCTTCAACATTCTTCGCATGCTCAAAAAAACATTTCGCTGGATCCCCACCGAAACCAGAAAAACAGTCACCCATGCTCTGGTCACGAGCCGTCTGGACTACGGAAACACCCTCTACGCAGGTACTACCGCTAAACTCCAGAAGAAACTCCAACGAATCCAAAACGCCTCAGCCAGGATCATATTAGACATCCCGCGTAACGAACACATTTCTGGTCTCCTGAAAGACCTCCACTGGCTACCCATCAATAAGAGGATCACTTTCCGACTGCTAACCCACGCACACAAATCACTCTACGACATCGGACCAGAATGCCTCAACTCACGACTGTCCTTCTACACCCCCTCCCGCCAATTACGTTCTTCCAGCCAAGCCCTCGCCACTGTACCTCGCATCAACAAGACAACCATGGGAGGCAGATCCTTCTCATACCTGGCTGCTAAAACATGGAACTCACTCCCCACTTACCTTCGCCTTACCCAGAACCACCTAGCATTCAGAAAGCAACTTAAAACGTGGATATTTGACAAGTAATCCTTTTCTCCTCCCTAAGCGCCTTGAGACCCTCTGGGTATGTAGTGCGCTATAGAAATTCTTTGAATTGACTTGACATAATGGACTCATCTACCCCAGTATTACTATCGACAACACATTGGAGATTTATTATCTTTCCCTCTATGGACAGAATTTGTTCTTTATATTGCTTCCTTTTGTGAGACACTTTCGCTGTTATAAGACCCCTTAAAAATGCTTTGAATGAGTCCCAGACGATCCTTGTAGTTGCTGAGTCGTTATTAATCCCAAAAAAATTGTGTGCTTCTCTATTGAGATATAGTATGTCATCAGGTGAAGAGAGAAGTGAACGATCAAAGGACCATCTAGAGGGCAATCTCTCCGTTACATAGGTTAGGTCCATTAGTACTGCAGAGTGATCTGAGAGATGCAGAGGTAAGTATTCGATGGACCTTACGTGTTCAGCCAGCCTTCGGCTGATCAAGATAAAGTCAATCCTTGACTGGTGTTTATATTTATAATTCCGGAAAGACACTCCTTGCTGGTCCCCAGACCTCTCCCTCCATATGTACAGATACCCATATGTTTTCATTGCAGATTGTAGCACTAACCTAGATTTTGACAAAGCTAAAGATCGACTATTGGGGGATTTATCCAAAACTGGGTTTAGGACAATATTAAAATCACCAGCTATGATAGTTGGCTCAGGAAAGGAGAGCAAATGTGAAAACATAGTCTCCAATGTAGTAGGATCATCCTGATTCGGCCCATAGTAGCCCAAAACTGTGGTTTGAGAGCCCGCTATTACCACGGAGGCTATGGCCCATCTTCCACCTGGGTCGACCTGTTGAGATATCAGCCTAGCTTTAGCTCCTTTCTTGAAAATTATAGAAACCCCTCTAGTATTACTAGCCTGAGTAGTGGAGACCGCAAAGTCTATCCACTTCTTTCTTTTAATTAAATCCATCATCTCAGAGTTTGTTAAATGAGTCTCCTGGAGAACAATGACCTGCGCATCCAGATCTCGTAAATATTGCATGATTTTGTTTGCCCTTGGTTTGGTGCGCAGGCCATTAATGTTCCAGGAGAAATATTTTATGTTAATCATCTTTGACATAGATATCCGACAAGAAAGAGAGACAAAGAGATAAGACTAGACCGACCCATAATTGTCTAAAACTCTTTTGATAAGATTGCGATACCACTTTCTTACTATCAAGACTATTATATCTTGGCTTTTTGAGGACATTTTTACATTTTTTCCACCCCCCACCACCTACCCTAGCTACGTGCCACCCACCCTCCCCCCTCCCATTCCCTGGAAAACCCTTTCGATATCTAACAGGTGCAATGTCCGGTTGAAAGCGCCCCTCCGTGAACTCCTGGAGAGAGACCCCACCTATTTAAATGCTAAAAATATAAAGACTAATCTAATAGTGACACTGAATAATTATATTGTTTGATGTCTCTTAGGGAGAAATTAATTTTACACTTTATGCATAAGAACTCAGAGAATTCAAGAGGTGGCCATGGACACTAACTCTTCTTACTGAATCTTATAATTAAGACTTCTTATTGCTTCCCTTCTGAATCAGGAGTTCATCCGCTGCTTGTACTGTTCTAATATTGGCCATCTTATTATTATACATTATTTTCATACCAGCAGGGAATGTTAATTGAGCTGAGGCACCCGCTGCTCTAAACGCTTCCAGGTGCCTCCCAAACTCCCATTGCTTCTCCAAGGTAATTCTTGAGAGATCTGACCTTATTAAGAATGTAAACCCCTTTGCAACCAGCGTTTTTTGGTTTTAATGCAAGATTAAGTATTTGTTCTTTCAAAACATATGTATGGAAATTTACTAGGATCTTACGGGGTTTAGATCTCTGGGGGTTTCATCTAAAGGGATCTCTGTGAACTCTTTGGATGTCCAATGCTATTTCTTCTAGGGAGAGGTCTAAACTCAGGGTCTCTTTTAGCAAGCCCGTTATAAATTGTTTTAAATCTGAGCCCTCTGAACATTCAGGCACATTCAAAATTCGGAGATTGCCCCTCCTCGAATTGTTTTCCAAGGTCTCCATCCTTTCACTGAGTGCTTGCTCCTCTCTAGAAAGCTTCTGAATATCTACTTTCGCCTGGTCCAAAAAGATAGAGAGTGTTCCTGTAGTCTCCTTCAGGACTCCCGTTCTTATAGCGAGTCCCTCGATTTTATTTTCAAGGGATTCACAGTAGCTCCTTATTTCAGCTTGATGAGCAGCTTGATTTGCTGAAGACTCCGCAAAGCCCTTCCTTATTTCCAACGTAAGAGCTGAAAACATGCCTAGTATAGCCGCTGGTGTTATTTCATCATTGGCTTGACTTGGATTGATCCGTGAGGGAGTCTATAGAATATTCAATTTGATCGAAAAGATCTCCCCTAATTGCTCCGGCTTCTTCATTCGAACTGCTAGGGGGAGCCTCAATGACAGACAAATCTTCTGAATCTTGTAATACGCAAAAAGGGACTGGTACTGACTCCTCCCGAGCTAGAGAAGATTGTGATCCTGACCCTTTCTCGTTATCCCCGTCTCCTTCTCCTAGACTTAATTCACTAGCTTCAGGTTCTATGACCCCTTCTTCTGTTCCTTGATCAATTGCCTCTATTGCCTCTATTGGCTCAGAGTTCTGTACGGGAGAAATCTTATCCATTAGGGGAGAAGTTTCCACTTCAGAACTGGCTGACATGGTGTGGTCCCCTGGTAGATGTAGTATTTGGGGTATAACTTTAAAGTAGGAGCGTAAGGAGGGGGTGATCTTGGCTTTTTTCTCAGATATGGTGTTCTGCGTTTTAGCTTTTGTCTTAATTTTGGACTTCAAGCCGTATTTGGTGCCTCTTCCTTTGACCTCTGTGCTTAAGTAAGAGGAGGATTTTTTATCTTCACCTGCTACGGTGTGGTCACCCACCCCACTAGGTGAGCCTAATATCTCAGCCTTATCTTCTAGCAGTGCACCTTTCTTCTTCCGCCCTCTTTTGCCGGTAGCTTTAGTTTTACTGAGGGGGGGCTGTGTTTTTACAGTAGACTCGGAGGCAACTACTACTTTTATTGGCCCCTCTTGACCTGACAAAGTTGTAGTAAGAGGATCAGAAGTAACTAGCATCCCCTTCTCCCCCCCTCCACTATATCCGCCACCGCAGATGATGAAGGTGCTGGTATATGTGTTAACTGTATGCCCGGCAGTTTAGATACAAGTTCTGGGGCACTACGCAAGATTTTGTCAGAGGAGACTGCGTGGTATGGCTGCCCCAGACTTCTGAGTAACCTCCCTCTCCTCAGCTCCAGCGCGGCTGACTGTAAACGGAGTAACGGTGATTGTGGTAGTTGTGGATGTTTTAACTTACCCGTAGACTCCTGTGGATATGGCTGCAAAACCCTCTCAGGGAGTTCTAAATAGTGATTAGGGGGCCTCTGTTTCCCAAAATAAAGGCTTACCGTTTCTTTAAGGGCTTCCTCGGCAAAAATTAGACACAGTTCACTTATCTCACTCTGTGAATACTGCCAAAGCCCCAGCTGCAGGAGATTCGTTGAATTCTTCGGCGATGCAATTCCGCTCACTCCCTAACGGTTGTAGGATGAGTCAGAGCAGAATTCAGGGCTGCGAAGCACTCGCAGCACTCGCAGCCGACAGCAACCAGCGTTCTCCCCGCCCTCTGCTGCCGTTCCGCACTCAAGCAGAAAGCGGACTGACGGTGACTCGATCTCCATGTAACGGGACTGCATTCCCCGCTGCGAAGATCTCCGGTGCAGCAAAGAGTCGGCCCGTGAAGTCAGGGTTCAGCTCCCCAACTATCGTGAGTGTCAGAATCAAATTTTCTGTAATAATTTAGATGTTGTGGCGATCCTCACCAGGAGCTCATTCCGGAGCACTGCGACCGCTTAACCAGCGGCCGCCATGTTTCCCCCCAGCTATTTTCTGGTCTTAAGTAACTGGCTCTAACTGCAGTTAGAGCCAGTTTTTTGGCTCTTCAGAATTTCAGGGAGCCCCTTGATAATATGGAGTAGTGGTGTTTGCGTGCCTTTATGCACGGAAATGACTGTTTTGCATGTAATTAGCAATAAATATTGCTAACATGCTTTGAGTTAAAACACGGGCCGCTATTGCCATAAAACTTGCGATAAGTCCGGTTAGCTGCAGCTTGCTAATACAGTGATATAAATATTGCTGCTTTACCGGCAAAAAAGTGCTACTAAAGCAGTGATAAGCCTTTGATAATATGCCCCTATATGTTTCAAACTGCGTATTAAAAAAATATATATATTTTTCCCACTCCAATTTTGAGGGTGGGGGTCCTCGATCCCAGCGCATGGCTATTTGTCTCTTAGCCAGTAGAAGGCCCAAACCCAAAAGCTTACTAACTCCTTTAGGCTCTGGTTTAGTGTATCCCAATAGGGCTACTAGGTGGTCCGGAGCATGAGGCATACCCACAATGTACCCCCGTTTCAAAAAGATCTCGCTCCAGAAAGCAGCAATCTGTGAACATACCCATGCCATATGGAAAAAATCTGCACCTCTTGATCCGCACCACTCACATCTGTCAGACTCTCAAAAGCCATACCTGTGGAAGCAAGAAGGTGTATAATATGTTCTATTTAAAAATTGAAAATGTATTAATCTGTGTCTGCCATTTAAAGACACATGGGTACTTCAACTCCAGCCACAATACCGGACTCTACTGGACCGACCATCATTGGTAACATCACATCACCTTGCCCACTGAACGCCACTGCCATCATTGCATCCCGTCGCTGCTGGATCAAGGCCAGCGTAGAACATCTTGTCAACTCCCTCTGCACCAACACTCCACCAATGCTTCCAAATGGTGACACCGCAGCACGCAACCACCACCGATGGATCTCCAACAGCGCCGACATTCAGTCACCCCTCATGAACAGCACTGAGTCAGTACCTTCTGCCTGCCTGATGGCAGGCGTAAGGGTGAGGCAGTGCTACAGGGATAGGCTGGCTCCATGCATTGCTGGAGTTGCATCATGTTTGTGACACAACTGCAGCATTGCTTGACTTTAGCGCAGGCAGATACATCAGGATTTCTGATGTATCTGTCTTTACTTGCGTCATGGAGCGCTGTCCAGTGATTACAGCGCATCCATGCTGTCACAAGAAGGGCTTAGTGGGAAGTGTTGCAATGCTGTCTTGTCACAGCGCAGCAACACTTTTCATGACTGGGGCACAGGTATGCACACTATCTTATTGATTGTGCGCATTCCTGCACTGTAGTTTTGTCGCAGGCCAGCACTGCAACATTGCTTGCAGCGCTGGCCAGCGCCAAAATCTGCAGAGATATGGGCCCGAGTTTTATCACCATTTTTAAGACCAGCTATTTTCTGGTCTTAAGTAACTGGCTCTAACTGCAGTTAGAGCCAGTTTTTTGGCTCTTCAGGATTTCAGGGAGCCCCTTCATAATATGGAGTAGTGGTGTTTGCGTGCCTTTATGCACAGAAACGCCTACTTTGCATGTAATTAGCAATAAATATCGCTAACATGCTTTGAGATATGCTTCGCCATAAAACTCGCTCTAAGGCCCGTTAGCTGCAGCTTGCTAATACAGTGATATAAATATCGCTGCTTTACCGGCGAAAAGTGCTGCTAAAGTGGTTATAAGCCTTTGATGATATGCCCCTATATGTTTCAAACTGTGTATTAAAAAAAATCATATCTTTTTCCCACTCCAATTGTGAGGGTGGGGATCCTCGAGCCCAGCACATGGCTATTTGTTTCTTAGCCAATAGAAGGCCCAAACCCAAAAGCTTACTAACTCCTTTAGGCTGTGGTTTAGTGTATCCCAATAGAGCTAATAGGGAGTCCGGAGCATGTTTTGTTATGTTATGTTAATGCCAACTTCTAAAGCGCACGGACACCCATAGGCTTCATGGCACTGAACGTAAAGAATGTGGCAGTTGGGTAACTATGCATATGCATGCTCAAACAGCCAGGTCTTTAAAGCTTTACTGAACCCTATGAAATTGTCACAGCTCCTGATTGTCAAAGGGAGGAAATTCCAGACTTTAGGGGCAAGGTAGGCGAAGCAGCAGCCTCCTTTCCGCTTCCGTTTAAAGGAGGGGATGGTGAGCAAGTGAAGGTGAGCCGAACGAAGATTTCGAGCGGGGACATACTTTAGGATCATGCAGTTGATGAATTTGGGACTTTTGCCGTGAAGGTCCTTAAAGGCCAAACAGCCGGACTTAAAGGCGACCCGCTGGGCTATAGGTAGCCAATGGAGATTCGACAGCAGGGGTCTGGCAGAGAGCCATTTAGGTTGTTTATGAATAAGTCTGGCTGCTTGATTTGTAGGCGTCTTGTTAGAGATGCTGATAAACCAAGATAGATGGAGTTCGAGAAATCAAGCCGTGAGAGTACCAAAGCTAACACCACCTGTATGAGAGCCGAGTGGGTCAGCAAATGGGCGATTTTCTTGATTTTACGCAATTGATGGCAGCTGGAAGAGATCACTGCTCCCACCTGACTCTAAGTGAAAGATCTGCATTAATGATAATCCCAACATTTTTCACCGAGGGAGAGGGCGAGTGAGGAGGCCCTAGTTCTATCGGCTAGTAGTGTGGGTCCCAACTGGTCTCGCTTTTCCTAGGAAGCACCAATTCCGTCTTACCTGGGTTAAGTTTCAAGTGGTTCTGGTCCATCCATCGCTGGATGTGAAGCATGGTGGCCTGAAACTAAGTGACAGATTCCGGGGAGTCCAGTCAAAATATTAGCTGAAAATCGTCAGCATAATTAAAAATGGTAAACTTTCGGTTTTTTAAAGAGTGTAACAGGGGCCTAAGGTATAGGTTGAACAAGAGCAGGGACAGGGAAGAGCCTTTAGGGACCCCACAAGTGGATATGAGCTTGGGGGCAGTGAAATTCCCAAGCCTAACTGCCTGAGTACGTTCGTCAAGAAAGGATTTGACCCAGCTAAGTGCCGGACCTCGCAGGCCAGCCTGTTCGACACAGTGCAGTAAGATGGTATGGTCGACCGTGTCGAACGCAGCGGGCATGTCCAGAAGCACTAAGGCCTGATGGAAAACCCTATCTGCGTTTAATCTGATGGTGTCCAGGACTGCCATAATCACAGTCTCTGTAGAATGCGCAGGACGAAAACCAACTTGGTTCGGCTCCAGGTAGTCTGAGGATTCAATGAAGTTGGAAAGACACCTAGCCACGTATGCTTCCAATATTTTAGCCCCAAAAGGGAGGAGAGATATAGGGTGGTAGTTAGAGAGATTAGTAGGATCAGCCCCTGTTTCTTTGATAAGGGGAACCACTGTTGCGTTTTTAAAGGTGCAGGGGACCATTCCCTGCGCAAGTGACTTGTTAAGGAGGGGGAGTACACTATGAGGTATGACCGAGAAGATGTCTTTTAGGATGTGGGGTGGACAGCAGTTGTTGGGTGATCCAGATTTAACCCGGGTCATTAGTTCCCATAGTATACCAGGGTCGATAGGAGGAAAGAGATCTAATGTGGAGAGGTTGCTAAGCATGTCTTCCAGGGAGTCCAAGCTGACCCTATTAGGTATGCTATCTTTAATAGTAGCTATTTAGTCCAGAAAGAAATCATTTAAGGAGTTACAGAGCTCTTGGGTAAGGGCTTGGGCAGATACTGTTCTATCGTCATTACACAAGTCATTCACTACCCTAAATATTTCCTTCGATTTATTGTGAGCATTTAGTATTCTCTCAGAGAAATAAGCCGCTTTGGTGTCCAATATGGCTTTTTTATATTCTTTGCGAGCAATCGTGTATTGCTCCTTGCCATCTGTGGAGTAGCCAAGTCTCCATTTCCTCTCAAATTGGCGTAGCTCAAGTTTTTGTTTTTTGAGATCGGAGGAGAACCATTTGTGAGCGTCTGAGTGGCAGGCACTAGAGAATTTAGTGAGGGGGACATGTTCATTGCATGCTGACAATAGCCATCCAGAGAGCTTCTCTTCCATTGAGTTTACATTATGGCTGAGGGTGGGTAATGAGTTGGCCAGGGTGTTAATAAAGTCCTGATTATATAAGGATTTCCACTTCCTGGTCACACCACCAACCAGGATGGTGGTCTTTAACTGGCCACAAATAATGATCGAAAATTGTATTAGGTGGTGGTCTGACCAGATGCAAGGGGTGGTTAATGGAATAGAAAGGGAGACATTATGAGACCATATGTGGTCCAAAATGTGTCCCTTTTCTTGGGTGGGAGTACGTACATGCTGGGATAGGTTCAGATTGGAGAGGAGCTCAGAAAGTTCAATGGCATGGGGCCCGCCCGTGGCATCGTTGAACCAATAGTACAGATCTCTAAGAGTAGAACCTTGGCAAAGTTTACTACTAGGGCGGCCATTTGCTCACTTAAAGAGATCGGGAAGGTGAACATTGCCTGAGGGGGTTGGTAGATAAGTACTAACACTAAGGACCCAGTATCTGTGTCCAGTTTTACAACTAAATTCTCGAACTCCGGAAGGACCAAGGAGGACAGGGTGATAACACCGCCCCCCGGCTTCCCGAAAGGCAGGTTGACTGACAGAATGTAATAGTCAGAAGGGAGAGCTGCAAGAATATCAGACAGAGAGTTGTGGGTTAGCCGCTTTTCGGTAATGAGGAGAACGTCGGGTCTATCAGTGGTAAGGAGCAAGAAAATGTCCAGTTGATGCTTTACCAGGGAACGGGTATTTAGGTAAAGAAAACGTAGGGTGGCGTCACCTGGCAATGAGATTTTTGTGCTGGAAGGGTGAAGGTGTTTAGGTGTGGGAGGGGGAACAGACCACGCCTGGGAATGAAGAATGCTGTTAGCCACTAAGCGACTATGTGTTGCGGAGTCCAGAGAGGGACAGGTATGTGTTAGTGATCTGAGCTCCGCAGAAGAATAGGTGGTAAATTGGTCATAGTGCGTGGCCCCTGGGCCCAGGCCGGCGTGGACGGGCGCAGACGGGCTTGCCTTTGGCGCGCCATTGGCGCGCCCGCTGCGTGCATCTGCTGCGCGCCTGCGATAAGCCCAACATAATGAACCTAGCCCGCCTCAAACTCTTCCTCCTTGCGGCCGATTGACTGAGGCCTCGGGAAAGAAGAGTAGGCAAGGGGAGTGCAATTGCCCGCTTCCTGCCCTGGAGCCGCTTACGAAACCTAGCCCTGCCTCAAAATCCTCCTCCTTGCAGCCGATTGGCTGAGGCCTCGGGAAAGGAGAGCAGGCAAGGGGAGTGCAAGGGGAGTGACGACTAAGAGGTGAGTATTTAGCGAAGTTTTCTAAAAATCAGAATTCTATACACAGATTTTAAAACAGCTCAGAATGAGTGAATTTTTTTTTTAAATCAGCGCTAGCAGTCAAACGCGCGGCAACATTCAAACAAATACCCACAATGTTCCCCAGTTTCCAAAAGATCTGGCTCCAGAAAGCAGCAATCTGTGGACATACCCTTGCCATATGGAAAAAATCTGCACCTCTTGATCCGCACCGCTCACATCTGTCAGACTCTCAAAAGCCATATCTGTGGAGGCGAGCAGGCGTATAATATGTTCTATTTAAAAATTGGAAATGTATTAATCTGTGTCCATTTAAAGACACAGATTGGGTGACCTCACAGCAGTACTTCCATTGACTATCATCAATGGGAACCTCCAAGTCAGGCTTCCACTGCACTCTCTGCGGGGCATAATTAGCGCAGCAGTATTCCTGGGACATGGTGTATATATTACAAATTAACTTATACGGGGTCTTGCCATGCATTAGATAAGTGAAGGACGAGAGGGCTGGAGGCTCTAAATATTAATCTCCCAGCAGTGCCCTCAGGGCGTGCCGTGCCCTGAAGTAGTGACATTGTACTAAGGAGCTAGCACCATGATCTACAGTGCCAACCTAATCCCTAGTCCGAACTCTGCCCTCAGAGAAGAAATCACCCATATACTGAATCTGGGCATCTCTAAGCTCTTTCGCGACAGCAACTTCAGAACGCAATGAGAACCAGTGACACCAATGCAATGGAAGTAGTGGGGAATAGAGCAGAGTGTATGCCTGCTTCTCCATCAGTTCACTCCACGAATGTACCATCAAGTTTGTAGAGTTAAGAACGCCATAATGCCTGTTGGGGGGCTGAGTTAGTTGCCTGGGTAGCGGGGATGGATCAGACCCAATTCTCTCTATGAGAAGGTGCGGGAGGGTGTGCAGTCAATGGCACCAGAAATAAGCATGCGAGCCCTGAGCACCTCTGTAGTAAAGCTCAAGGTCTGGAGCACCCAGTCCACCCATAGAATATGGAAGAGTAAGAGTATCCATCTTGATCCTGGGGGACTTCCCCGACCCATGCCAGCCTAATCATCAGGGCCTTGAGGTGTTTGAAAAAGTGTCGGGGAACCACCATAGGTATGTTAGTGAAGAGGAACAGCAGTCTAGGTAAGACTATTATCTTGATCAGATATGCGGCCAACCAGGGAAAGTGGCAGCTTGATCCACCTCTCAATATCACTCTCTAGTTTAATGATCATCTTGCCATAGTTGTTGCACAGCACCAATTCATAATCAGTTTGGACCTCTATACCCAAGTAGCTAACCGACTCATTAGTCCATTGTAAGGAGAAGTCCAAGTTAAATGGGAACATCAAGGGTGGTGAGTAGATATATAATGGATTTATTCCAATTAATTTTCAATCCGGGTATTCCTCCAAATTTTATAACTTCACAAATTAAAGGGGAAAGGTTGGTGGTGGGATCCCAAACATAAATTAACATGTCATCAGCATAAGCGGACATGATCAAATTATAGTTAAGAAAATGAATACCCTGATGCCCATGATATGCCCTCAGTGCCTGTGCCAAGGGTTCTGCGACTATGGCATATAGTAGCGGAGAAAGGGGGCACCCCAGTCTCGTGCCTCGGGATATTGGAAATGAAGATGAAACATAATTACTAATTCTAACCCTTGCTGTCGGCTGATTATATAGTACAGAAACCAATCCAATGAAAATATCACCCAGCCCCATCCTACGCAGCACTGCCATCATAAAAGTCCACTCCACAGAGTCAAAAGCGTTTTTGTGTCTAGAAATATGGCAGCTGTCTTAAGTTCAGGTTTAATGTGGTGTTTGAGGCCAAATACAGGGCCCGATTCACAGAATTAACTTAAGACAAAATCCTAAACTTACTACTTTTGGTATTCACAGAATGCACTTAATACTTTTGGTATTCACAAAATGGATTTACGACTACTAACTTTATGTCTGCACTCGGGCCGGAGATTCCAGCCCGGAGGTGGGACTTCCGGCCCAGAGGTGGAGACTTCGGACATGGCTAAATCTCCGTCACCGGCCAGAATCCCCACCTCTGGACCGTAATCTCCAGCCCGAGTGCAGGCGTAAAGTTAGTAGTCGTAAATCCATTCTGTGAATTCCAAAAGTAGTAAGTGCATTCTGTGAATACCAAAAGTAGTACGTATAGGATTTTATCTTAAGTCAGTTCTGTGAATCCGGCCCACAGTCCTTATGTTTTGGGTAAGTGTACGTCCTGGGACAAAGCCAGCCTGCTCTAGGCCATCAAGTGTGGGAAGAAGAGAGAAAAGTCTATTGGCATGAATTATAGCAAATATTTTTGTGTCCGGATTTAGGAGTGAGAGAGGGCTATAGGATGCGCACATTTCAGGAGATTTGTCAGGTTTTAATGGTGTCACTATGAGCACCTCCATCATTGATAGCAGCATTATACCACTGTCTGCCATTTCCTCAAATAATTTACTGAGATGGGGGAGCAGGAGATCTATGTAAGTTTTATAGAAGGGAACTGTAAGTCCATCCATACCCGGGGTGCTATCATCGCACATAGAATTCAAAGCAATGCAGATTTCAGTTGCATCAAGCGGCCTCATAAGGTATTCTCTATGAGAGTTGGTCAGCCCTGGTAGTTGCACATGTTCCAGTTCGTCAAGAACAGCGGACTAATCAACTGTGATATGCGAACTGTACATCTCCCTATAATACTGACTAAATGCGTGCACTATATCATAATGATCTTTAAGGGTAGTACCATCTCCGCTTTATAATTCAGCAACCCCCCTTGTGTCTCTTTGACATCGGCCAGAACAGCCAGTACTGCCCCTGGCCTGTGACCTTCACCATAGGAATTAGCAATAGTATACTTCCCCATGTGCTTAACCTCACTGTTAGCCGCACAACTATGTTCTTCAAGCAGTTCTTTAATAGCCTTTGCAATCAGAGGGTCGCTGCATTCCTGGGGATCCAACTCCAATTCTATAAGCTTTTTTTTCAAATCAGTAAGTCTGCCCCTAATCAAACGCAAAACCCCGGCATGTTTACTGACAGTGACCCCCCAGATATATATATAATTTAAATGTCTCCCAGACTGTGGTGAAGTGCTTAACAGAGTCTATGTTAAAGTCAGTGGTAGCGGTGGCCAGCTCAGCTTTGAACGCAGTGTCAAGTAGTGAATATGGGGGAAACCTCCATGTAAACGGAGCCACAATTCGTGGCGGCATCTCAGCCTCTAGAACAATTGGGGAGTGATCTGAAAAAGTGCGGGGCATGACTTCGCATTTACAATCACGGGGAGGAGCGATCTTTCCAGTAAGATAGAGTCAATTCTAGTATGCGTGTCATGAGGGGATGAATAAAGGGTGAACCCACCTGCCTCCGGGTGCCCTACCCTCCATATATCCAACTAACTGCAGCGCTATATCAGTAATGGCTTTGGCTGCGGTCGATATGCGGCGCACTTCCCCACCTGACTTGTCCAATTGAGGTATAGTCAAGCCATTTGAAATCTGACCTAGCAATGACCTGTAAAATAAAGGGTTGTCATATTTTGGGACATATATATCAACAACTTGAATATCTAACCCTGCACCTCAACACCTTGAAACAGCATAACTTCCACCTGGATCAGTTTATAGCTCTGTCATGGAGATGCCAGACCTTGGACTGATCCAGGTAAGGACCCCCCTAGCGTGGGAGGCAAACCCTGCAACATGAAATGTGCCCTGCAGCCTCTTGTTGTTAAGGAGAAGGTTAATAGGGGCTAAGTGAGTTTCTTGCAATAAAGCAACATCAGTTTCTTGGCGTTTGAGATAAGCTAGTATTTAATGCAATTTCCTAAAATCATTTAGCCCCAGGATATTCTAAGCTATAAACCTAAATGTACCTGGTAGGCAACGGGGAGTGTCAGCTAGTGGCTGCCGCTGTCTACTCATAGTAACCTCTACATGTGATCATATAGGACTGCAGCATGAAATCCCTGCACATCATGAACATGTACCTCAACTGTGGATACAGACAAATTCCCAACCCACCCCCACCCATGCAACGCCTACCCCAACAAGGCATTTATGATATGTTACCCAACCTGCATAAAAAACCCAAAATATCACCATGATGCCTGATAGTAAAGAAAAAAAGGAAAAAAACAATAAACTTCTTGGGGGTAACCCAAAGAGGTGGATGTGGCCAAACATAGTAGTATTCAACTAACAAAAGCATTACCGTCTAAACAGGAGTGATTTTCCACCGAGGGGAAATGACCACCGCAACAATAATAATATAACCTTATTCTTTCAGGTGTAAGTTATACTCTGAATGGACATAACACAGATCAGGCTTGGCACTATAAGTCATTGCAAAATAAATGAGAACAACTTTCAACCATAATAGAAAGAATATAACCTTAACCTCCCCATTGTAAAATAATCATGAGTAACAACAGGGAACAAAAAAGGAAGGAAACCAAACCCTGAATTCCTAGGGTCATCATATACAGTTAATCGTTATTGTCCAGATAACCACTTGGGCCTGCATCAACATCTCCAGAGCACGGGGATGTCTTACTCCGCTCCGCCATTATCCAGTCCTTGAGAGCTTTTTGAATGGCTCTAGAGTCCATAAAAATCTTTGTCGATCTATTAGCCACAACCCTGAGTGTTGCTGGATGTAGCATAGCGTATTCTATATTTTGTTCCTTCAGCTAAAGTTTCATCGGGACAAATTGCCTCCTGGCTTCCTGAACCTTGAGCGTAAAGTCTGGGAACAGTGAAAGAGAGGAGCCTTCAAATTTTAACTCACAAAAGTCTCTAGCCTTCTTAAGAGCAGCATCTCTGCCACAGTAGTTAAGTAACTTAGTAATGACAGGGCATGGGGGTGCCCGGAGGAAGGAGAGAACCCAGGGAGCGTAGTGCACATTCTATCACAAACATAGGGGGAAAAGTCGTAGTGACCAGCAAGTCCCTGAGAAGTTTTTCCATGAATATCTCCATGACCCCTTTAGTGGTTGATTCCGGTAGGCCAGTAATGCACAGGTTACCGCGCCTAGACCTGGCCTCAAGGTCTTCAGCCTTATCCTGAATCGTTGTTAATGCAGTTTGCATCTGATTCTACGTATTGTGTACCTCCATTTGCGCATCCTCTACCTCAGAGATACATCGCTCAGATATATCAAGACTTTCTGCATGCTTATCGAGCCTTTCAGACATTCAGTTCAGTCTGTTTGTGGAAAAACTTTTTTGTATAGTTGCCAGGATGTGCTCTAATGCGCTGCCCGAGACCTCAGATTCATCACCAGATCCAGGAGCTGACATCCCAGATGCATTCTCTCTCTGTCTAGATTTGCCTAACTCAAAGTTCTGTTTGGATTGAGCTTTATCCGGTTTGCCTCCGATCAACAACACATGAGGGTCCTATTCAAGGCAGAAACAAGGGACCGTAGCAATTATTGAAGTAGTTCGCTAGAGCCCATCACAAGCTTGGAACTCTCAAATTCAGTCAATGAACGTTATGAACAATGCACTGTGGCAGTAGTAGCAGTCTTTTCAGTAAGAGTACTTCACATCATCAGGATAGTTATGGGTCCTACCAGCAATATCCAGCAGTGAAAGGCGCTCTCCTCATGGGCACACAGCAACTCACGGGGACCCAGAGATTCAGTTCCCCAGATGTAGCCGCCCCAATATTAGCAGTCGCTCAACTGGTAACGGGGGGTAAAATCGTAATCGGGGGATCACCCTATTCCCCCAAAGTTCAGGTCTCCAAACCAATTATACTGCCCCGCAGCTCACCAAACCCCACTCTGGATTAGGCCCGGGTCTGGAGCTCCCGGAACTGGTCAGCACTGCAGCCTCCAGTGCACAGAGCCAAAAGCAGGGATCCACCACCGGCAACACCGGCAGAGCAGGAAGGGCTGAGGGTCCGATGTAATCAATGGTGGGGAGAAGTAGAGACGTAGGACTCACCGCAAGCAGTAGAGACTATAGAGGAAAACTGCCATGTCCCCAGCAGTGTGCTCGGTAATCAAGTTGCGGCCCAAGTCCAGCCGCAATCCAAGGCCGGAGCACTTCCCACACGGCAAAGTACACTCTCTTCAGCCCGGCGCAGATGCAGAGTGTAGAGTGTCGAGAACAGAGGGCAGTGTCACCACACGGGCTAGGCAATACCAGTCGGGGCAAGAGGCAATGCTCAATGGGTGGGCCCCAGCAGTGACCTGAGGGAGTACCGCCATAGATATGATGGCCTCAGCAGGAAGGCCGCGCCACACCCTTCGCCTCCCAGCCATGCCGCAGGCCCCTTCAGCTCACCCGCATTTCACGCCAAGGGAGAAGAGTGTTCCGGCTCCCCTTCAGCGACGGAGGACAGAGCCACACTGTGGGCTGAGTATACCAATTATGGCAAAGTGCAGCGATCGGTGGGAGGGCGTTAGTGGCTCCCCGCAGGAGTAGTGCTGATGATCTTATGGCATCAGCAGGAAGGCTGCAAGGCAACAGCAGCCTCCAAGCCTCGCAACAGGCCGCACCAGCTCACTTGCTCTCAGAGTTGTGGGGGGAGAGTACACCGGCTCCCTCTCAGCAGCGAAACGTAGACCCAGCGCTCATGCACACCTCAAACTTAAATGCGCACAGCAGCAAGAGGAGGGGTGATAGCGGGAGCCCCTGTCTCATACCTCGAGCCACAGCAATTGAGGGGGGATATCACACCATTCCACAGCCCGGCGGTCGGGGAGGTGTATAATAATACAATCTTTTGGAGGAAAGCGGGGCTCACGCGGATACTGGTCAGGAGAGAGAACAGATAGGGCCATTCCAAATAATCAAATGCCTTGGTTGCCTCCAGGAATACAGAGGTGGCGGAGAAGGAGGGATCCATCTGCTGCATCACTGGAAAGAGGGTACGGAGATTATGGGCGGTGCTCTTGTCAGGGACAAAGCCACATTGGTCGGGCCTAAGTATCATGGAGAGCAACGGAAATAGCAGCGTAGCTAATAACTTGGCGAGGATTTTATTATCCACATTGATCATCGATAGTGGCCTGTAGGAGTCACAGAGTAGCGGATACTTGTCTTAAGGATGGTCACTATTAGTGCCCACGGAGGGATGGGGGAAGAGTGCCCCGCTCAAATGAGTCTTCATGCATGTTGAGAAGGTGGGGTGCAAGAAGCGGCACAAACTTCTTGTATAAGGCAGGGGTCACTCCATCCAGGCCTGGCGCCTTGTCCCCAGGTATTGTCCGGATAACCCTAATCACCTCCTTCTCCGAGTAAGGCTCGTCCAGATACTTTCGGTATGCATCGCTAAGCCACACTATTTCTATGGAGTCAGAGAAGGGGAGCAGATCAGGAAGTGCCTCCAGCTGTCGCGCGGCATATGGTGAAGAGTAATAGTTGGTAATTTCAGCTTGAACGGATGCCTGTTCGACCACGGCCATCCCCACATCCGTGCGTAGCTCGCTTATTTAATCAGTTGCCCATGGCTTCTTAAGTAGACCCGCCAGGGTTTTGCTCGCCTAGTCGCCCTCACTGTATTGGCAGGCACAAGCCTCCCGACCTAAGCAGTGCGTTTCTCTGTGCAGTGCCTCCTCAAACTCTGCTATCTTGGCCTTAATCTGTCTGAGGACCGTCGACTGACTAGACTCGAAAAAAAATTCCATTTGAGAAAGCGTTTCTCCTTTTCAAGCCGCCGCAGATAATTCCTTAACAAGTGCAGGACGCCGGACTGCATGGTTATGCACTTGCCCCTGATGACAGCTACCGAGCCGAGGTTAGTATTAAAGTAGTCCTGTATGGCGCACCCAATTTCCTCTCGGAACACCTGGTCTTGACGAGCGCCAGCTGGGAGTATCCAGCTGAAAACTCTTTTCAGCACTTCCAGTAAAAGAAATTCTAATCGTACTGGAGCATGGTCCAAGTGTGTTGAGGCAAGATGAGTGAAACGTCTAGCCCAAATGTCCACGTCATGAGATATAAGCCAATAGTCAATTCTATACCAAGTGGGGCCAGCAGAGGAGGTGCAGGTTCCCTCCCGACCATGTTAGTGTTGGCGACGTCAAACATCAATCAGATCGTGGTCTTCCATGAGGGTCCGAAGCTGTGCTGCTGCAGTTTGAGGGTGAGGCTGGCGATAACCGCTCGACCAATCAATTTCGGAGTTGAGAATTACGGTAAAGTCACCTCCCCAGAGTACCGCTCTAGGACCTAAGGAGTCCGCCAACCGCTACACTTAAGTAACAAATTGGGGATTGTTGGTATTAGGGCCATATACGAATATCAGTCTCACTGGGTGACCTGCAAGGACCCTGCCACCAACAAATAATGCCCCTGGGGATCGCAAAGCACAGTGTGCGTATGCCAATGGAGACCCTTCCTAAGGATAATGGCTGTGCCCCTGGCATAATTGGAGTAACCCGCTATAAACTTTTTGCCCCTCCACCCAAACCGCAAGAGCGAACAGCTGGTTCCCATGCATACATGCGTGCCACGTGGAGAGCAGGGGCCATCAACTGTGCACTACAGACCAGAGAGAGGGGAGGAGAGGAAGCAGAAATAAGAAAAACAATACATCCCAAGTAACTCACCCGCAACCCACACAACACCCCCCCCACCCACTACAGTCACCCAACATGGCTGGAGAGCATCTACCCTGCCCATACAAGGCCGAACAAGGCCTACAGCAAAATGGAACATTGGACTTATCTCGGGGGTGGCGCCAGTGGGCTCAGCGTAACCCAAGAACAGAGAGTCGGTGGCTGGAAAAAGGACGTCCAAGAGGGCAACATAACCAAGCAGTCAGGTGACCCAGTCCAATGCCTGCTCCCTCATATGCTCATAGGGACAATAGGGACACAAAACACAGAAGGCACAGGATGTGCACCAGTCCAGCTGGGTGCAAGAGTCTCACCAGACAGGTGTGCAGTAAAGAGCACTTCCAAACTGACTCAGTCATATTTACATTGAGATGGTCCTCAGCCACTAGATCCCCATTCACGGGACCCGCCGGTCTCGAATGTTTGAGGCTAGGTGCCAACTTGGCAGCAAGCTTGGGATCTGTGAAAAAGAATGTCTTGCCAGAGTGGAATATTCGAACCTTCGCTGGGTAGAGCAATGAATACTTGATGTCCTGTTGCTGCAGCAGTCTTTTAAACGGTACAAATTCTCGGTAGGTGGCCTGGACAGACAAGGTGAAATTGGGAAAAAAGGAAATCGCATTGCCCTGATATCTGAGGCTGTGGTGATCCCGAGCCTTTCGCAGCACAGTGTTACAGTCCCTATAATTTCAAAGTCTCCCAATAATTGGGCCAGCTGGGGCCAGGGGTGGGGCTCGGGCAGAGGGACCTGTGGGCATGCTCCACTATACACATCGTGGATAGAGCCTCGCCAAAGAGGGATCGCAGCATTTCCTTAACAAAGTCCTCTACTTGGGTCATCGCAGTTGTTTCGGGATTCCGAGAATGCGCACATTTTTGTACCAGGACCTCGCTTCGAGGTCTTCATTTTTGTTTCTGATGACCTCCAACACTTTCTCTATATGGAGCAGCTTCTCCTGGGTCATCACTACCTCACGGTCCAGCGCAGATGTCCTCTGCTCAACCTCTGTGAGACGGTCATCATGATTCTACATCTTGTCCTGGAGCCGGTCCAGGCGATCCAAAATTGAGTCGATCTTCAAGTCAAAGGCGGATAGAGAGTGTTTCAGATTGGCAAACATTTCATGGATGTTAGGCTCAGGGACAGAAGTAGCATCCTTGGTCACTGCAGTTGGGTCTTTCACCGATGAAGTGGTCCCCTTCGGAGTTTTCCGCTGCTCAAACTAAATGCTAGTTTGCCTCTTGTCCGTCTTGCCCATGGCGAACTGGCTGGTTGAACCACCAGAGATGCCTGCCCTGCGTGAACCCGTCCGTTCCCAAGGTGAGCACAGTAGAGCGGTCAGTGCTGATAAGAAAGTGGTCAGTAAGTCTGTTCCACAACACTCAACTTCAATGCCCTTGGTGCAGCTCAGCGTGCCCCCAAGAAGAGAACGAGGCAATCGTGGCCTGAAAATGTCCTTCAGAGACCTCTAAGTAGGCTGCTTAAAGTGGGGGATCCTACTGCGAATGATTGAGCTTCAGAAATAGTCTTTCCTACTGCATTAGGTACCTTCTCATAAATTAGGCATTACGGAAATGACCCAGCATCAGATTGAACAGAGCAGCACTTCCGCACGTCAAAACATGCAACATTGAGGGTTTTTAGTCCTTGGATCGAGAGCGGTTGATGACAAGAAGGGAACAGGTAGGCAACAAGAAAGGTCCCTCAAATGCGTGGTCCCCACTGGGTACCTGTTTCTAGGGTGTAGTAGTAGAAGATGCCAAATAGCATATGCCGCAGAGAGCTGCCGCCTCCCTACCCACCGCAAGGCACCTGTGTGGTTAGTCAGAGGGACCCTGGTGGCAGACAGGCCCAGTCAGGTGCAGCACTCGGGCCGGGTGGGGCGCCACTCACCCCGACACTCCAGGCATGGGTACAGCAGAACAAAGATACAGGGGGGCGCTATCCAACATGGGACCCAGGGGGCAGCCTCGGAAGAGGAGATGAGTCAGCAAGGTAGGCTGGTTTAAGGATGGCAGGACTCTGGCAGCCCAGGGCGCGGGACTCAGCTTGTCCCGGTCAGTGTCTTCCCACCTGACAAGCAGGGCCTCCTGATCTCGCACCTCAGCACCAAGGCGCCACACCAGGCCCCCCCAGCCCCACAGCAAATCGCGGCCATTCATTCACCAGCCAGAGTCAATAAGTCAGGCTGGACTGGACCAGGAGTGGCCCCGCAAGCACGTTCGCCATTGCCCAGTCACTTCAGGCCACCTGTGTCCCACAGGCCATCTCAGGGTGGCTTCTGCAACATCTCCCGCCACACGCAGCCTCTGCAGATCTCTCTTCACCTGCTCAGGCCAGGCAGCGGAAGGCCCAGTTTCCGCCTCAGGTCCCTCCCAGTGTGTGCATCTCCAAGGCCCGCACTCACACGCACTCACGAGATGGGTGGTCTTCTGCAGGTCAATGGCACTCATGGGGCTCCGGCCTCACCTGCAGCAAATCCAGCCACCGCAATCGCAGCCGGGATGCCGGGCAGTCCGAGCTCCACAGGACCAGGCTCCGGTGCGCACTCTGATCAGGCCAGGGGCACCATTTTCATCCACCCAGCAGCTGCCTAGTCAGAGCCTCCAATCCACCGCTGGGGCCTCAGAGATGTAGCAAACTGGTATATAGTGGCAGCCACTATGAAGATGGAGCACAGACACGTTGTTGTAAATCTCGATTGGCATTCAGAGTGCAGGATAACTGATGGATTAGCAAGACAGCCTGCAGAGCCTCATCAGGTGGCGGCCATCTTGCAGCCAACACTCTAGCATCCCCATGATTGCATGAGTTGAGGGGTAATATCTGGGGGATTAAAGGACTACATAGAAAGTGTCTGGGTGATTTTATAAGTGCATCGGAACTGCCTGGGTGATTGGAAAAGTACTGTGGTAGTGCCTCAGTGATTGGAGGAGTGTAAAGGTAGTGCTTCAGTGATTTTATAAGTGTGTGGGCATTGGCTAAGTGATTGGTGGAGTGCATAGATCCTGACAGAGTGATTTGAGGAGTGCAAGGGTAGTGCCTGGTTGACTGAACCAGTGTATAGCTAATGCATTGGTGATTGCATGATTGCAGGGATAATGTCTGGGGAATTAGCATGGGTAATGCCTGGGTGATTGCATAAGTGCAAGGGTAATGAACGGGGGATTACAGGAGTACATAGAAAGTGTCTGGGTCATTTTTATAAGTGCATGGATACTGCGTGCGTGATTGGAGGAGTACAGTTGTAGGGCTTGCGTGATTGGAGGAGTGCAAGGGCAAAGCCTGAGTGATTATATAGGTGCATGGATAGTGGCTGGGTGATTGAAGGACTGCAAAGGTAGTGCCTGGGTGATTGCATATGTTCCCAGGTAGTGCCTGAATGATTTAATTGGTGCATGGGCACTGGCTAAGTGATTGGAGGAGTGCATAGATCCTGACAGGGTG
The DNA here is from genome assembly GCF_964263255.1 of Lissotriton vulgaris. Classification (NCBI taxonomy): domain Eukaryota; kingdom Metazoa; phylum Chordata; class Amphibia; order Caudata; family Salamandridae; genus Lissotriton; species Lissotriton vulgaris. The sequence continues at coordinate 52,034 of NW_028241223.1, forward strand.
ATTGGAGGAGTGCAAGGGTAGTGCCTGGGTGACTGAATCAGTGTATAGCTAATGTATTCGTGATTGCATGATTGCAGGGATAATGTCTGGGGAATTAGCATGGGTAATGCCTGGGTGATTGCATAAGTGCAAGGGTAATGAACGGGGGATTACAGGAGTACATAGAAAGAGTCTGGGTCATTTTTATAAGTGCATGGATACTGCGTGGGTGATTGGAGGAGTACAGTTGTAGGGCTTGCGTGATTGGAGGAGTGCAAGGGCAAAGCCTGAGTGATTATATAGGTGCATGGATAGTGGCTGGGTGATTGAAGGACTGCAAAGGTAGTGCCTGGGTGATTGCATATGTTCCCAGGTAGTGCCTGAATGATTTTATTGGTGCATGGGCACTGGCTAAGTGATTGGAGGAGTGCATAGATCCTGACAGGGTGATTGGAGGAGTGCAAGGGTAGTGCCTGGGTGACTGAATCAGTGTATAGCTAATGTATTCGTGATTGCATGATTGCAGGGATAATGTCTGGGGAATTAGCATGGGTAATGCCTGGGTGATTGCATAAGTGCAAGGGTAATGAACGGGGGATTACAGGAGTACATAGAAAGAGTCTGGGTCATTTTTATAAGTGCATGGATACTGCGTGGGTGATTGGAGGAGTACAGTTGTAGGGCTTGCGTGATTGGAGGAGTGCAAGGGCAAAGCCTGAGTGATTATATAGGTGCATGGATAGTAACCATGGGCGGAAAATCCGTTTCGCTCGCGGATTTTGCGGATTTTCGGTAAATTCGCAATCTGCGAGATTCGCGAATCTCCCGCAAAATCCGCAAATCCGCGAGCAGCGGATTTTGCTCGCACTGTTCGCACTGTTCGCGTGAGTTCGCGCCCCGCGAATAAGTGCAAAATTGCAGAAATACGATCTTAGCAAAACTGAAAGTAACTACTTACCAGGTTCAAAAGTTCAGGCTCATCATTAGTAGCCATTTCCTGTAGTGCTTCCTGAGGGGCCCCTCCAGAGTTCAGTTGCCAGTTGAAACTATTATGTGACCCTGCTCTGAACCTCAGAATAGTTACACATATGCCACAAAGGTCCTGAATTACAGCTAAGGGAGACAAGCAGGAGCCAGGCTGGAAGTTCAAATCCATTAATCAGCCCCTAATGCATTATTGTCAGTTGGGGCAGGGCAGGTGTTGTAACTAATTTTGCAACAATGAAAGCACTTAGCAAGTGCAAAAGATCACTAATCAGGAAGCACTAAGGAAGCAGGTGCCAGCTAAAAAAATATTCTGTGACACATTAATCAGCCCCAAATTAATTCAGGTCACTTGAGGCAGGGAAGGTGTGCTTGCGTTGCCACAATAATGTACACTGACTGGACAACCAGAGGGTGCTGTGATGAAACAGAGGGTGGCATGGGTGGGCCAGAGGGTGGCATGAGTAGTCAGAGAGTGGCAGTGGTGACAGAGAGTGGCAGTGATGAAGAAGAGTGTCCCAAACAGGCTGGACACGTAGAAACAACAAGTTCGCGAAACTTGCGACCCGACAGGTAAGTTCGCAATTTGCGACATTGTAAAAAACCCCCGCGAACTGGCAGAAACCCGCGCAAACACAAAAAAAAAAAATCCGCAAATTCGCGAGAATTCGCGGATTTTGCGGATTGCGAGTTCGCAAATCCGCAAAATTCGCGAACGCGAGATTCGCAAAATTCACCCATGCTTAATGGATAGTGGCTGGGTGATTGAAGGACTGCAAAGGTAGTGCCTGGGTGATTGCATATGTTCCCAGGTAGTGCCTGAATGATTTTATTGGTGCATGGGCACTGGCTAAGTGATTGGAGGAGTGCATAGATCCCGACAGGGTGATTGGAGGAGTGCAAGGGTAGTGCCTGGGTGACTGAATCAGTGTATAGCTAATGTATTCGTGATTGCATGTCTGGGGGATTAAAGGAGTACATAGGTAATACATGGGTGATCGCATGAATACAGAGGTAATGTCTGGGGGACTACTGAAGTACATAGGAAGAGCCTGAGTGATTTTATAAGTGCATCAGTAATGTCTGGGGGAATCGAGTAGGAATGTGGTAGTGCCTCATGTGATTGGGGGAGTGTAAAGGTAGTGTCTTGGTTATTTTATAAGTGCATGGGCACTGGCTGAGTAGTTACATAATTACAGAGATAGTGCCTCCATGATTGCAAGAGTGCAAGGGTAATGCCTGACTGATTATATAAGTGCATGGGTAGTGGCTGGGTGATTGAAGGACTGCAGGGGTAGTGGCTGGTTTATTGAATGAATGCAGGGGTAGTGCCCGAGTGATTGCATGGCAACAAGGGTAGTGCCTGGCTGATTGGCACAGTATTAGGGTAGTGCCTAAGTGATTGCATAAGTGCATAGGTAGTAACCTGAGTGATTTTATAAGTGCAATGTACTGGCTAAGTGATTGGAGGAGTGCATAGGACCTGACAGGGTGATTGGAGGAGTGCAAGGGTAGTACCTTGGTGATTGAACCAGTGTATAGCTAATGCATTGGTGATAGCATGATTGCAGAAGTAATGTCTGGGGATTAGAGGAGTAGATAGGTAATGCCTTGTGAAACATCATGTACCTTCAAATGTATAAGACATATGAAAATGCATATAAAAGTAGAGACATACTTCAGACACAAGCCCATACACACCTTAAAACTTGACAGACTGCGCTTCCAATTTGAAAGCGACACCTAAGAGTATGCGGTATACTACAAATGTACTTATCCACACAATAAAACAAACTACCATATTAACTAATCCATCTTCCAATATACACATATTACGATAAGGAATCTATTTCAAACAACATTTAAGTACAATAAAACAAACTACAATTCACATCTCTACATTTAATATTATATTTCAAACATCCCAGTTCTTGACATATTTTTACATTTTAAAAATAAAGCTAATACATAATACACCTTACTAATTTATAACTCACCTTACCAAAGCACACAATCAACGTAATGCACCACTCTCAACAAGGTAAAACAAGTAATGGCAAACTTTCCCTATCTTACTCCACACATGTAAATGTAAGTAACAAACCACATTGCTTCCTACATAATTTCAAATTGTAAAACACATTTCTATTAGTTAGACATTGTAAGAACTGGGGGCACCAGCTCTCAAGGGGTAGCATGGCTCGAGCAGGAAGGCAGCCAGGGGCATGCGTGTAAAGCAGCTATTTAACACACACATCCAATGAAACACACAGTGGCGCAATAATGGAGACCACACCAGTAGTTGTATTTGAAAAATCAAGATCCTTTATATAGGCTTTCAAATAGAGCGATGCATTAGTATTTCATTGGCATTTCAGGTAAGCATTTCATTAAGACATTTCATGAATCACGTTCAGGTTGCATTTCCTAGGAATGGGTGAACATTTCATTAAAACAATAACCCGCTCATCTAGCGGTGAAACACTAACTAACCCCGCCTGTCGCTTCCGACTCTCTGACAGGCAAAGGGGTATTTGTATTAACCTGGAGGATCCTACAAGAAGCGACTATAGTAATGCGTTTAAGTAACACATCAAACCTCTCATGGACGCTTTTCCTTAAAGGTAATACAACATATCGGCAAGTACTTATCAGTCTAACAAGGAACTCCAAAGAACACAACCTTTAGTTATTTGTGACAAGCCTTTCTTCTTGTGAATACCGGTCGGCTTGCGACCTAGATCAGATCATCAGAATACTATGGAAGCCCACCTCTGCAAGAAAATTCAGTACAGTGAAGTGAAGCTCCCTTTCATTTCAGATGGCTAGTAATAGAAAAGGTATCCCTACGCAGAAGAGGGGGTAACCTACCTATAGTTCTTAACACTCGAGAATCCAAATGGATGTCCCTTTTGGATTCCATCAAAAATGGCCTAAATGAGCAGGAGAGCAGTTTAGCACAAATGACAGCACTTGGTTAATAGGATTGTATTACATTTGTCCAAACACTTATCTTTGAGATACTTGGTTACTCGTTCACACTCTCCTGCCGGAGAAGTACACGAGGCCGGTCCTTCTAAGATTTATCTACTGTCCAATATGTTGCATGCCCCTCAACTACAACCTCATGTTGGAGAGTTGCGTGAGGATTCCTAAAAATCATACTGTTCTCATCAATGCTGCTATCTCTGCAACGGTAACTAATGTACAGTTTTTTTGCCCACTCGTTTTCAACCACCTGTGAGTGAGTTGCACGAGTGTAATCATTGTTTGCAGTTGTCAGAATGTAACCAACGTAACTGCTTTCTTTTTTAAATGTTGCATGCCTATTTTTTCCGTGACCGCTTGTGCCATTCAGTGCCCCTATTTTGAGTTTCGCTATAATCAGATATTCAATCATTTAGGGTTTCCCCCGCAATTGTTTAAACTTTTCAAAGTGCAGCCCCCGTTTTAGCGACTATTGAGTAGTAACTCTTCCCTTTCTTTTCACCTACATCCATTGACTCCGCCTCCAACTCCGCGTAGCGGTTCTCGCGGAGTTGTTTGCCGGACTGACCTTGACGGCGTTCGCTGCTCGGGCTTTTTGTAAGTAACGAACAACTTTGAATTTTGATTCTAGATATCTCTCTGAGATCCTGTTCTTCATTGACTAGTTTCCTGTTAACATTGCAGGAATCTTTTCATTCGGGTCAGCATATTGATTAGGCGACCCTGCCCAGCTGCTCTGACTTTTTGCGAACTCCAACCACCGTACTCCGTTCTGTGTTGGCCTTCACAGACACGGTCTCACCCTTCTGGGTGCCTGTAAGTAATTTGATAGTTACATCAGGTTGGTAAGATATAATGAGAGGTCCAGTTTTCTGAATTCCTCATTCTCCTGTTGTTTGCATGTTTTTCAACACTAAACCATCCTTGGTTTTTGTAATCATTTTAAGAATCGGCTCCTTAGCATAGACTTTCTCTAATTGTCGAGAACCGTACTGCCTACAAGCTTTTGGAGGTATGGTTTAAACAACAAGGTCCCTGATGGTGAGATCATTCACGGCTCATCTTGTGTGGATTCGGTTGCCCACCTATTATGTATGCCTCGAATTTGACCGGTTTAATGGAGACAGTGTTTCAGAAAATATCCCACCGTGTGTCTTAAACCTTTCAAGTTTTTATTCAAGTATAAAATGATCCATTGTCATCTTTGCCTGACAATTTTTTGACTTGAATGTGTTCTCCTCTGTAGATATGAATTTGCACATCTGAGACCGACCACGACCAATTGCGTGGCGTTTCCTGTTTTTCCTGGTTTAGAGCCCAGCAAGGCCTCACCCCATGGTAAATGAAACGATAACCCATATCACCACATAAGACTAATTAATTTCACCCCAATAATGAACTACAGTGCCAATGCCTGTTTTTAACTCTTTCAGAAAGAATCACCCCACCGGTTCCCGTTCCCCTTCCCTTTGTAGATGTCCTGATGAAGACCCCGACAAAGGACTCAGCATAGCCTATAGATAGGGGTCGAAACGTCGACTTTTCTTTTTGGACTTCCAGCACATGCCCCTGATAACTTTGATTGTTTTATGTGACCGTTGAATGTCATTTGTGTATTAATTTCCAATGTACGCCTTCATTTCGGTTGACTGTATTATAATCTATATGAACCTTCTTTGCAATAGCTTAATTAATTTTCAATTGCAACTTTGTGTACTTTTCTTATCCTACACTCCCTTGAGCACCTCTTTTTTTCTTATTTTTTCCCCTTCCTTCCCTCCCTTCTTGGGCTTGGTCAATTTGTGTGATTGTTAACTCACAATGTGTTTTGGTATTGTTGAATAAATGACAATACTACAAAATCACCTTTCATTATTTGTTTGAAAATTCCTGAAAATTCTAAGTGTATGTAGTATTACAATACGCCTTCATTGCTGGGACACCCCTATATATGTACTATCCAACGCCCAGGTCCCCGCGACTACATGGGTAAAACCCCCCTTTTTGTAACGCCCTTTCATTTCAGGCTTGTAAATATGGTGCACTATGAACATTTCAGGCTTGTAAATATGGTGCACTATGAACATTTCAGGCTTGTAAATATGGTGCACTATGAACATTTCAGGCTTGTAAATATGGTGCACTAGGGACAGTGTTTAATCCTCCAATTTCCAAACTCTTAAGCACATTAGAAGGGGCCAACAGGGCCCAGTCTCAGTTAACCCCGGGGGTGGGGGGGCGACCTCGGGCCTCTCCTGGCCTACCGCCCTCCTCCCGAGGGGGTTACCTCACTTCTTCGGCCCTACGGGGCCCTTGCGGTGGCTTGAGGAGAAGGCAGGAGCTTTCAACCAAACTGGCTCGCACGCTGCCCTGCGCAGTGCAGGGACTGTCGCACAGCACCGGCCCGGGGCAAGGTGACACAATGCGGGGCAGAGCGGAGGGGGCACCGGGGCTTCTCCTCCACCCCTCCGCGGCGAATCCAGCTCTTCTCTGGGTGCCGGCGCTGATATGGGGCTCGTTTGCAGCCTCCAATAGCTGCGCGGCTCTGGCGGGGGCGTGGCCGGTGACGCGGTCGCGCTCCCCGTCACGTGAGAGGGAACAGCTTGCCTTCAGGCCTACGCGGCCTGGTCCACGCAATGCGGCGGCCCTCTCCTGGCACACGGGGGCCGCCGAGGGGGGAAGCAAGTGACGGAGTGGGCTCCGCTGGAGCCGCGAGACCCAGCGCAAGGGCAGGCAGCAGCGCTGGCGGCCGGAAGCGCCCCGGGCATCGAAGGAGCGGCGCCAATGCCGCGCTCATCACAGGATTCCCTCAGGCGCCTCAGAGGAGCGCAAGGTACAGCGCTAGGCGCGGCAGGGCAAGGAAGGCCATTTCAATAGTTTCCGATGAACAGGCAGTCTCTGGCCATAGCGCGTGAGGAGGGGACCATTTATAGCGCTTTTCAAGTGAGACAGCGAGTAATGCAGGGGAGAATGGAGGGCAGAGAGTCAGTCAGGGGGGAGACAGGTGGGGTGGTTAGACCCAAATGCAGGCAGGGGTTGCGCAGGGCCGTACAAGTCCAGTACCTGGTCGATCCCCCAGCGATCTCTGGTCACAGGAAAGTAGACTTCTTGGCACTTGGATGGTTCTGCGCCCTTAGTTGCTGGTTACTTGAAGTTGCTGAGAGGGGGGGGTTTTGAGTTGAGGCTTGATGAGTTTTTCCTCAGTCACTGCAGATGGACCCTGGGGTTCCCTACCACTGGGCCAGATCAGGGGGCTAGCTTAGGACACCTCACCCAGCTTAAGAGGCAGCACCTAAATCCTGTCACTCCCAGTAGCATAGGTTCCTCACTAGGCCCTCCCGCCTAAAACTCCTGCGTGGGTTCCCCAGGTCAGTGATGCCCCAACTGACTAGAAAGTTTCCCTCCCTTTCCCTATATAGTGTCAGTTGGCAGTTGGCAGTGGCAGTTGGTGCCTCCCCTATTCTGGAAGGTTCCAGGAGCTTCCCTCATTCTAGCTATGGGCAGGCTGGTATGGCAACATTGTTTAAGGGTTCCAGCCAGCTCCTGGCTACTAGAGTGCGCCTATACAGACCACGCTGCAGTAGCAGGGGTCAGTGGCAGCCATGTTGGGGGAAGAGAGCACCTGCACCCTGGCATTGATTAGCAATGGGAGGGTGCCCAGAGTCCTAAAGCCATCAAAAAGTAGGTGGGAAAAATGAGGCAAGAGCAAGAAATCACAGGGAAAGACCACCCTAGGGCTGACAGGTCTAACAGACATATTAACCCTTGCCAACTGACTTCTAAAAGTACCCAAACTGGTTCTGGTATTGTTTTGCAGTCGCGACTCCACAGTGCACCAATGCGATGGAGCTGCAAATCCATTCAGGAGTTCAAAAATATATTACAAAAAACAAATACCACTATTTTTTAAGAACAAACCACTTTTAAAGATAGTACTGACTTGGGAAATCTTACTTTAATAACATGTCACTTATATATAAATTAGAATTCCATATTTTAAAACCACAGATAACATTTAACTCTTCCCCCATTTTGCTTAATGCCAGATTCCATAGTAACAGTTCATGAAACATTCTTCTGAAGTGACAGGTCACAAGTTCACCATATTTTCAAGTTAAGCAGACAAGGTTAGAAATGCAAACAGCAGCTGTAGTTGACATTTGCAAAATATGACTTTATCTTATCTACTGTACCTTTCAAACATTTTTTACTAACATGCTTTTTAAAGAAAGTAACATGCACCCTATTTTTGAATGTACAATGTTCTTAAACAGCCAATCAATTCTCTACTTTTTTTAAAACAGCATTTTAGATACCTCTCATTCTACCAACTGACTACCTCAGCTTCAGACATCTTTTCATTACTTCCAGACATCCCATCAAGATGCTTAAATTATGGATTGTTGGGCACAGCAAAGATTTCTGGTGCAAAAAGGTATGTTGAATGCAGAGGTATTGACAAAGACCTAGCTTTACAAAATGTGAATATTAAATGGCTTGCACAGAGAGGATTAAAGTGGCACCAATTGATGCCTTTGGTTAATAGCTTTTTGCATCTCCAACCCCCTGATCTCATGATTGTGCACTGTGGTGGCAATGACCTAGGCACACTGACTTGGGTAGGTCTGGAAATACTACGGAAGGATACCTTTGCACAATTGATGTTGCTTTTGCCTCAAACTGTCTTTGTATCCTCTGATATATACCAAAGACAGAAATGGAAGTGGCCAAAACAATTCTGTCCACGGATTGAGAAAGCTAGAAAGAATATCAATAAAGCTGTTTCTACTTACCTCACAGACCATAGGATGTGCTCCATCTATAACAACAATCTTCGTTTTGATATGTATGACATCTACAGAAGGTCACAAGTTCACCATATTTTCAAGTTAAACAGACAAGGTTAGAAATGCAAACAGCAGCTGTAGTTGACATTTGCAAAATATGACCTTATCTTACCTACTGTACCTTTCAAACTTTTTTACTAACATGCTTTTTAAAGAAAGTAACATGCACCCTATTTTTGAATGTACAATGTTCTTAAACAGCCAATCAATTCTCTACTTTTTAAAAAACAGCATTTAGATACCTCTCATTCTACCAACTGACTACCTCAGCTTCAGACATCTTTTCATTACTTCCAGACATCCCATCAAGATGCTTACAGTATGGGTTGTTGGGCACAGCAAAGATTTCTGGTGCAAAAAGGTATGCTGAATGCAGAGGTATTGACAAAGACCTAGCTTTATAAAATGTGAATATTAAATGGATTGCACAGAGAGGATTAAAGTGGCACCAATTGATGCCTTTGGTTAATACCTTTTTGCATCTCCAACCCCCTGATCTCATGATTGTGCACTGTGGTGGCAATGACCTAGGCACACTGACTTGGGTAGGTCTGGAAATACTACGGAAGGATACCTTTGCACAATTGATGTTGCTTTTGCCTCAAACTGTCTTTGTATCCTCTGATATATACCAAAGACAGAAATGGAAGTGGCCAAAACAATTCTGTCCACGGATTGAGAAAGCTAGAAAGAATATCAATAAAGCTGTTTCTGCTTACCTCAGAGACCATAGGATGTGCTCCATCTATAACAACAATCTTCGTTTTGATATGTATGACATCTACAGAAGTGATGGAGTACACTTCCCAGATCAAGGAAATAGTCTTTCTCAACAACCTAAAGCTGTGCATCCACACTTACATGTAGCTCCAACAAAGATATAATGAAAACAAGGGCTCTTTTTAGAGCCACCGTATAACCCAACAGTGAATCTTATTTTTTTTAACATACATACACTTTTTAAATATTTTCAGGATTTGTGAACCCATCGCGAATCCACAAAACAAAAGCATGAATTCAATGAACTACAACACAATACACTTTTCAGGTTTAACTATTAATTTTAAATTTTATATATTTTTACAAACTTTATCAATTTTAATCTTATCATTCACTTCAATCACACTACCTCTTTAAAACAACTTCACAAATACAAAACTACCTTCTAAATTTATATACTACTAAATTATTTATTTGAGGTGGATTTGCAAATCCAACGCGATATTACACGGAGGGCCGCGCTGAGAGCCATGTTTGGGTCACAACTCCAAAATAGAAAGAAAAATATATGCCCCACTGCCATTATTCAGTATTTGCCCAGAGGACCCTATCCACCGGGGCATTACCTCTATTATTATTTCTTTAATTAAGGGGCGAGGGCACGTGCACTCACTACCCTGGGCCATTAATGGCCCTGGGGACACCATCCCCCGGAGCCTTGCCAGCATTATTTATTTATTTTAATTTTGGAGGAGGGCACGTAGCTCCCCTCCTGAGGCAAATAATAGCCCTGTCGACCCCATGTCCCAGGGCATTGCCTCTTATTAATTAAAAAAAACTGGAAAAGTACTGGAGGAGGACAGCATGGCCCCCATTCCCTCAGCCATATCTGGGCCTGGGGACCAATCCCCTGGGGTCTGGCCTTACCTTGGGGACCGTGGGGAGGTCACCAATGGCCCCGCAGCCCAAGCCAGCTCCCCACCTCCTGCGGGAGCCGGCATTGCTTTTGGACAACAGGAGCTGCTGACATGCAGCTCCCCTTGTCCAAAAGCAATACTGCATCGCTTCATGGAGGAGAGACCACATTTATTTTTTGCTTTTGCTTTCATTAGGCAAAGCCAAGTTTGCAATGACAGGGTGGAAGCTGTGCACCCGCCCTGCCATTGCAAACTGCAATGTCCCAGGAGGGGCACCAGGGACATTGGTCGTTGGGAGGGGGCCACACAGCCCCAATCCTAACAAGTTTAAAGCCCCGGGGAGGTGGTGGTCCCCGGGGCTACAGGTGGGCCTAGTGGCCCCTGCACTTCACAATCAATGCCCCAGGGAGGTGGGGTTCCCCGGGGCAGTGTGGAGAGGGGCAAGAGCCCCCCATACTTTATTATTTAAATGTAAGCCCCGGGAGTTGGTGGTCCCAGAGGTTCAGGGGGCTTGCAAGGCCCCCTGCCAATAATAAGAGATGCCTCCGGGGAAGTGGCGGTCCCCGGGGCAGCATGGTGAGGCAGGAGTCCCCCAAGCATTTTATAAAAAGCCCAGGGAGGTGCAGTGCAAAGGGCTGCGTGGAGGCTGTGTGCCCCAGTGCATAATAAATAAAGCCCCAGGAGATGGTAGTAACCGGGGCTATGGTGGCCCGCACCGCCCCCGCATATGTACATGTCATATTGCCGCGGGACCTGACCCTCCCGGGCACTTATTAAAACGAAGCACAGGAGCCTGCGCTTAGTTTTTTAAAATGTTCTCGGTGGGATTTGCCCATCCAGCACAACTTCCACCCTGGGGGACCCTGTGGGGCCCCATGACCTGGCCTGGGTGTGTCAGGGTGTTTCTACCCTGCCCCCTTTTCTTGATTTGTTTCCTTTTTTCTCCTATTTTCTTCTGACTAGGTCTCAAGTCACAAGATGGCTGCTGACACTTCCTGGTTTGAAGTGCTGACAGCCAAACAAAATAAAGCTTGTGCTCGGAAGGGTTTGTGAACCCTCCTTGGAGCTCAGATATCAATATTTAAATTTTTTCAATTTCTCAGGAACTATTTGACGGATTTACACCATTTAAAATAAGGGCACTTTCTGAACCAAGAGCTAAATTTTTGCAGAATTTGGTGTAATTCTGTTCAGCAGTTCGGGCTGTAGCAGTGTCTAAATTTTCTATGGAAATTAACATAGAGAAAATGTGTTTTGGGACCCCGCTTTTTGTCGGCTCCTGCTTGACAAATCATCCCAAAACTTTCAAGACAGGAGCTGACCAATTTGTTTTGAAAATTTTGCGACAAATCATCAAATGGTGCCAAAGATATTGGCAAAACAAAAAACGCTTTTTGAATAGAAACAAAGTCCTAACTATAATTACCTACTGGCGACTGCGAGTAGGATATATATGTGTATATATATAGATTCACTGAAAAAACCATAGGTTATAGACCATATATAGTTAGGGATTAGCATTTACAAAACCTTAATTTACTCGCACAAAACCATAGAAATTCGCATATATAGTTAGTTGCAATAACTATATATCGTGCACCCGCAATCCACTGCTGATGATGTCACATATTACATCATTCATGACATGGTTAGACTAATTTGCATGTAGCCAGGTTCTGAGCTGGGATGGTGCAGTGAGCTAAAAAACGGTCATGGATCAAGCCCTGATCTGTTGACTGGGTATGAGTGTTCTGTTTAATTCAGATACTCTGTCCATCACCACCCCCTTTTCTGAATCGTTTTGTCCACCATAAGCGTGGAAGGGTATACTCAGATGTGAGTCCCTTGCTCATTGAACCATCAGGATTCAAGCAAGCCGGGCCGAAGACGGCTGTAATGCCAGAAACCGGTCCCCGGAAGCTTGTTTCCTTCCTAGTATAAGAATTGGCTTGGTAGTTTGGTCTGCCCAATCCCATTATGCTCTGGGCCAGGGACAGACTAATTTGCATGTAGCCAGGTTCTGAGCTGGGATGGTGCAGTGAGCTAAAAAACGGTGATGGATCAAGCCCTGATCTGTTGACTGGGTATGAGTGTTCTGTTTAATTCAGATACTCTGTCCATCACCACCCCCTTTTCTGAATCATTTTGTCCACCATAAGCGTGGAAGGATATACTCAGATGTGAGTCCCTTGCTCATTGCACCATCAGGATTCAAGCAAGGCGGGCCAAAGACGGCTGTAATGCCAGTAATCGGTCCCCGGAAGCTTGTTTCCTTCCCAGTATAAGAATTGGCTTGGTAGTTTGGTCTGCCCTGTTCCCATGATGCACTGGGCCAGGGACAGACTAATTTGCATGTAGCCAGGTTCTGAGCTGGGATGGTGCAGTGAGCTAAAAAACGGTGATGGATCAAGCCCTGATCTGTTGACTGGGTATGAGTGTTCTGTTTAATTCAGATACTCTGTCCATCACCACCCCCTTTTCTGAATCGGTAGGATCGAGACACAAGAGGTGGCAAAAAAAAGGGGGAAATGAGCATAAGGGGACAGAGTACTTCCTCCCTGACTCCCTAGGTTTGATGAGGGGGCTTTAAAAGAGCCTCTCGGGGTTAAAAAATAATAATTTTTATATAGTTTTTTTGCTTGGGGAGCGCTCGGTACGCGCACCGGGAAGCGGTCCGGGAAGCGTAATATTGGGAAAATAGGATGAAAGAATGTTCAAATATTGTATGTTTATTGATTGTTATTTTTGTTTTTTTTTAATTTATTTTATTTAAGTACCAACATATAGGTACCAATGCAGAGCCTAAAAATAAAAATACATTGTTTCCTTTGTAGATATCTTGCAGGTTGTTTCTGAAGTTATTGAGGTATATGGAATTCATAGCGTAGTCTGTCAGGAAAGCAGAAACACAATGGAGGCAGGACATGATAAAGAGATGTTAAATACACATCGGAGATGATATAGTGGAAGAAAGGAAGTAACTATGAGCAAACTTAAAGTTGCACAGTGTATTTAAAGTCTGATTTTACATTAAAATCAATTTGATACTAGTTTAAAAAATACATATAAAAATGAATAATGTCTCAAAAATTTTTGAATTATTATATATACATTTATTTTTCTGATTTATTTTCAAAATTAAAAAGAGCTTCTAATAATTCTTGGTCAGATTTTGTCTCATTTTCAATTAAGAAATCCACAGCTTCAACACATTGCAGAAGTTCTATGTCCAAAAATCAATTTGCTACTAGTTTAAAAAATACATATAAAAATGAATAAGGTCTCAAACAATTTTTGAATTATTATATATAAATTTATTTTTCTGATTTATTTTCAAAATTAAAAAGAACTTCTAATAATTCTTGGTCAGATTTTGTCTCATTTTCAATTAAGAAATCCACAGCTTCAACACATTCCAGAAGGTCTATGTCCATTGATTCATCAAAGAATTCTGAATCATTTTCTGTGTCTTGGTTGCATACTGCAACAATTTCCACGTTATTTTTCTGCTCTCCTTCCATTTCTATGCTGTAAAATGAATTTTTTAAAAAATATATCAGTACAGATAGGGCACTGTTGGGTTTGAGTACAGACAGGTAGTTTGGTTTTTTAAACAGTGATTTTTTCGTTGGGCAGTGTTTGGTATCAAACTGGAAGTAGAAATATCAAAAAATGTATGTGATAAAGTCTAAGTCAATTCTTAATTATACAAGACAAGTCTAACTCCATCCATAACTAAAACAGAGAAGTCTATTTTATTCTATAAGTAATACAGAGGGATAGTATATAAGTATCAGAAAATGTTTTCCTAATTAACTTAAAGTACAGAAAATACTTCAGTTTTTAAAATAACATCTTACCTTTCAAATAGAAGTTTAAGTTATCAGTTGAAATGTACTTGATATGTACTTCAAGAAGTAGTAGTCAAAATGGCTGTGTTTCTCTCTCTTTCTTTATATATATTCAGGTACATAACCAATCAAATGTCATGAAATAATAGAAGATATTGAAAGTAGCATTTTGATTGGTTGTCAATTCTAACACTTCATAAGTGTTTTGGTTAGGTAATTTACCTCAGGATATTTAATCAGGCTTACAGCATAATTTTCACAATGAAATTCCATCAAATTTGGGGAAATGGTAGGGACTGCTATGTAGTAGGGGCGATTCTATATTTGATGAAAGTGTCTGTAGTGGGTTTTCTGTAAATTACTTTCCCACCACACTTAATTTATAAGTTCTTATGTATTGGTGGAGTGATAGGATAAGTAGAAAGTTGTAGATAAGTGATTAAAGAAGTGCATGGGACAGACTGTGGACGATTCCTACACTGCATGAGTACTAACCGGGTATTTAGAAGAGTGTATCAATAGTATGTAGCTAGTTAGCGGTCTGCTTGGATAGTGCACAAAATATTATATCTGTACTTGTGTTAGTAGCTAGGCCATTCCATAAGTTCATGACTAGTAACTAGAATAATTACAGTATTACAAACAGAGTGTATAGTGAATTTATACGTGCTTAGGTATTGGTGGAGAAATAGGATAAGTAGATAGTGCTGGATGGGGGATTGGAGTAATGCATGGGACAGACAGGAGGATTCCTACACTGCATAGGTACTTACTGGGTATTTAGAAGAGCGTATCAATAGTTTGTAGCTAGTTAGAGGTGTGCATGCATAGTGTACAAAATATTGTACCTGTGCTTGTGTTAGTGACTACGCCATTCCTTAAGTACACGACTAATAACTGGAGTAATTTCAGTGTTGCAAAGAAAGTGTGTGCTGAGTTTATAAGTACTTAAGTATTGGTGGAGTGATAGGATACATAGATAGTGTTGGATGGGTGAATGGAGAAGTGCATGTGACAGACAGAAGGATTTCTAGACTGCATAGGTACTAACTGGGTATTTAGAAGAGCGAATCAATAGTATGTAGCTGGTTAGAGGTCTGCATGCATAGTGTACAAAATATTGTACCTGCACTTGTGTTAGTTGCTAGGCCATTCCTTAAGTGCATGGCTAATAACTGGAGTCATTTCAGTGCGGCAAAGAGAGTGCATGCTAAATGTATTAGTGCTTATGGTATTGGCAGAGTGATAGGATACATAGATAGTGCTGGATGGTTGAATAAAGAAGTGCATGGGACAGACAGAAGGATTCCTAGAAGGCATAGGTATTAACTGAGTATTTAAAAGACTGTATCAATGCTATGTAGCTGATTAGAGGTCTGCATGCATAGTGCACAGAATATTGTAGCTGTACTACTTTTACTGGCTAGGTCATTCCTTAGGTACATGACTAGTAACTAGAATAATTTTAGTGCTGCAAAGAGAGTACATGTTGAATTTATAAGTGCTTAGGTATTGCGGAGTGATAGGATACGTAGATAGTGCTGGATGGGTGATTGGAGAAGTGCATGGGACAGACACGAGGATTCCTAGGTTCCATGGGTAGTACTTTACTAAGTAGCTGGTTAGAGGTTTATATATAGTGCACAGCTGAATGTTGTTGTGCATTGATAGTGTTTGAATTACTTAATGTTACCTTGACAGTAGTACATATAAAAAAATGCCAAATATTTTTTCAGTTATTATAAGTGCTTAGGTGTTGGTGGAGTAATAAGATAAATAGCTAGTGCTGGATGGGTGATTGGAGAAATGCATGGGACAGACAGGAGTATTCCTACACTGCAATGGTACTAACTGGATATTTAGAAGAGCGTATCAATAGTAAGTAGCTGGTTAAAGGTCTTCATGCATAGTGTGCAAAATGTTGTACCTGCACAAGTATTAGTGGCTATGCCATTCTTTAAGTATATGACTAATAGCTGGAGTAATTTCAGTGCTGCAAAGAGAGTGCATGCTCAATTTATAAGTGCTTAGGTATTGGTGAAGTTATAGGATACGTAGATAGTGCTGGATGGATGAATGGAGAACTGCATGGGACACACAGAAGGATTCCTAGACTGCCTAGGTACTAACTGAGTATTTAAAAGACTGTATTAATGCTATATAGCTGATTAGAGGTCTGCATGCATAGTGCACAGAATATTGTAGCTGTGCTAGTATTGGTGTGTCCATGGTTTTGAGAATGGTAGTCTGTATTTTAGGGTGTGAGGAGGTGCATCAAATGATCATGTGGATGATGTCATTTGAGATGTCATCAGTGATGTCATCCGTGATGTCACTGACCAAGTCATAAGTGATGTAAAATGTGATGATATCAGCAATGCATTGCGGGGGCGCGAGTTATAGTTAGCACAACTAACTATAACGGACGAATTTCTCTTGTTTTGTACGAGTGAAATGTCCAACTAACTATGACGTCCATGGAATCTGTTGTTTTTTCTGAGAATTTCTGAAGTTTTATTAATGCTTATTTCTAACTATAATGTCCCTGAAACTTGTGTTTTTTTCAGTGAATATTAAATATATGTAGTTAATCTCCTCTCACTCTTACAAGGAAGGAATCAGCACTCAGGTTGTAGTTTGTAAGTATTTAATCTGCAAAGGAGGTGATCCGCGCGTTTCGGCTCGTCCAAACCTTGATACCGATACGAGAGGTCATTGTAGCATCCTATTAAGGTATGTTACTGTTACATCGCAACTTTTACATCGTAATGCTGTTACAACGCAGCTTTTACAACGCTGGTTCCATTACATCGGATGCTATTACAACGCAGGACATTACATAGCAGATGCTATTACAACGCATACCATTACATCGTAAGTATTGGCAAGTATATAATTTTTTTTATTTTTTATTTAATATTATTTAATTAATTTTATTAATATTAATTATAAATAAATATATTTATTTATGTTTTTTAATATTATAAATTAAATATATTAATTTAAGTAATTTTTAAAATAAGTATGAGTATAGGAGTATATGTTTTGGGGTACTGAGGTATATGTTTTGGGGTGTTTGGGTATTTTTAGGTTTTAGGGCTGGGTTTAGGTTTTGGGGTACAGGGGTATTTTTAGGTTTCAGGGCTGGGTTTGGGTTTTGGGGTACAGGGGTATTTTTAGGTTTCAGGGCTGGGTTTGGGTTTTGGGGTACAGGGGTATTTTTAGGTTTTAGGGCTGGGTTTGGGTTTTGGGGTACATGGGTATTTTTAGGTTTTAGGGCTGGGTTTGGGTTTTGGGGTACAGGGGTATTTTTAGGTTTTAGGGCTGGGTTTGGGTTTTGGGGTACAGGGGTATTTTTAGGTTTTAGGGCAGGGTTTGGGTTTTGGGGTACAGGGGTATTTTTAGGTTTTAGGGCTGGGTTTGGGTTTGGGGTACAGGGGTATTTTTAGGTTTTAGGGCTGGGTTTGGGTTTTGGGGTACAGGGGTATTTTTAGGTTTTAGGGCTGGGTTTGGGTTTTGGGGTACAGGGGTATTTTTAGGTTTTAGGGCTGGGTTTGGGTTTTGGGGTACAGGGGTATTTTTAGGTTTTAGGGCAGGGTTTGGGTTTTGGGGTACAGGGGTATTTTTAGGTTTTAGGGCTGGGTTTGGGTTTTGGGGTACAGGGGTGTTTTTAGGGTTTATTATTTTTAAAGTACGACTTTAATTAAATTACATAAATTAAATTAATTGAATTTAATTTAATTTATTAAATTATATTAATTACAATTTTAAGTTTTATTCAATTATATTAATTAAATTAAATAAATTAAAATAAAATAATTACAATTATAAATTTAATTTAATTAAATTAATTAAATTATATTAAAATAATTAAATTACATTAATTTCATTTTTAAATTTAATTAAACTAAATTATATAAATTAAATTAATTACAATTTTAAAATGTATTTCATTATATTAGTTAAATTAAATTAATTAAATTAACTTAATTACATTTTTTTTAAAAAGATATACTTACCTATACTTACGATGTAATGGTATGCGTTGTAATAGCATCTGCTATGTAATGTCCTGCGTTGTAATCGCATCCGATGTAATGGAACCTGTGTTGTAAAAGTTGCGATGTTACAGCATGCGTTGTAAAATAACGCATTGTAACATCATAGATCCTCCCTATTAAATGTACAAATGCCTCCAGTTGCCAACATTTACAAAGGACTACAAATTACTTTAATCCAAAAAGCTGGCGGCCATGTTGGCCTGGTCACGGTGTGAAAATTCAGGAATTGATACAATAAAGAAAAGAATACAAGTGTTTATATGCACACAATGTCATTTCAGCATATCTTGCCCCGTGACCGCCATACCTGTATGTTCGTCAACATGACTTAGTCATAATAAACATACTTAGGATTGCAAATATTAAAATAAACAATGAACTACATTGTTTACTAAATTGCGAGTTCCTCATTAATATTCATGAGGCTCGCATTCTGCTACACCATTGGGAATCGCAATCTGTGTCTCTGACACTGTTGTACATTGTAAATTGCGACTCGCAATTTGCGACTCACAATTGAGCGCAAATTGCGAGTCACAATTTACACTGGTTGTACAACTGGCCCGCAGTCCTTTCGAAACATACAAGACCTAACAAGTCACAAAGACAGATGAAGACACCCAAACCAATCTACATACTAAATTTGGCCAGAGGGCCCATGGTATTTGTGAAATCTAACCTTCCCACATAATGTTGATTGTTTATTGGGGTGGACTGTGCCCCAACTCAATGCATAATAGCACTAACTTGTTAAGGGTGAGCCCAAAAAGTTACTAAATTAATCGGAGGTAAAACCCCTGGTATCTATCGCACAGAGAAGACAGGCATAACTTTGGGCTACATGTAAAGCTTCTATGCAGTGTCAAAACAGTAATACAGTTTAAACACCAAACAATACAAATCCCAAACCAAATTGGAAAAATAGAATAAAGTTTATTAAACAAATGACACAAAAACAGCAAAAATCCAATAAGGTGAACCAGAGAAATCATTTTAAAGATTTAAGTGAAATTAATGCCAAAAAGCAGCAAGTGCCAATGGCAGGCTATAGGCATTGTAGTCCATGAAGTATGCATGATTTCAGGTGGCCTGCGCTGGAGTGTTAGTCAGATGCACAACGTGTGTTTGTTCCGGTAAAAGATGTTACCATTTGACTTAATCTTTTTTATGGAGCTCAACATCCTCCACTGGAGCAAGCCTGAAGCTGAATCCAAAAAAGTTGCAACAAAATGAGATTCCTTTTGCGCGAGGTCCCACTGATATTTTGGGGGTCATGGAATTCCAAAAATTGTGTAAATCCCAACTTTTTAAGGGTCTCTAGAGTAGCTCCTCTGGGTCACATCTAAATCTCTCAGGATCTCAGGGACAGCACTCACAGGCCAGGACGTTCTCTAGCAGAGGCCATCAGCAGGGTCCAGACCAGTTCCAATGGTTACTGGTCATTTCAGGAAAAAGGCCTCTTGCAGCTTATTGTGTTCCTGTAGCCATGCAGGAAGTCAGCCAGCTGACCTTTGGTGACCACTTCTCAGTACTGGGTACAAGTGGGATGGAAGCAGGTCCAGCCCTTAGGGTATCCACACAAGTCACAGACAGCAGTCCTAGTCCTCTTATGATCTTCTGCAGGTCCAGAAAGTGCTCTCAAAAGCTGTTAAGGAGGTGTCAGATTTGTAGTGTTCACTAGCCAATGTGTGTGAGCGTGCCTCCTGGACACTTACTAGCCAATGAGGAAAGAGTTCCCGGGGCATTCCTCCTCACTTTTGCAGAACATCCTATTTGATTTCTTCAAACTATCCCACATTGACCCATTCAACGGGAAATCAAAGATTGCTCAGGCCTTCTGCAGTTGGAAGAAGATTGAGTATCAGTCAAGGGTGTTTTTAGGGAAGTGAGCAGCCTTCTCCTCTTAATCTATACCACACTAGTTCTGGAACCACCTCCCCCTCCCACTGGGAAAGAGCTAGGCTGACTACGCTGTGTCCAGGGTTCAAATTGAATCCCTCTCCCAGATTTACTATGAAAGGGCCGACCCCACCTCTTCCACTTTCAAGTTAACTACATTTATGGAACCTCCCCAGCTGACCTTCCTGAGCTGATAGGGATCACATGCACCACAGCTAGTGTATCCTGCCGCCAGGCTTAACCCTTTGTCCTGCTGCGGGAGAAGTTTTCACAGCCCATTATTGGCAGGCAGAGACTGGGCAGTTGTTGGCAAGCTAAAGCAAGCTTGTCCCCAGAAACTTCAGGCATGGAAAAGGTAACTTTCTAAAAGTTACATTGTCTAACTAGTTATTAAAAATTAAAACTTCAATCAATTGAGCTTTTATTGAATATGAAAAATATACCTTGAATGCCTAGTCTGGCAGTTTCCTGTGAAACTTTACAGATTTAAGTTTATAATAAGTATTCTGATATTTTCCAGGATTCAGCCATAGCCGGGCCAGTGAAAAAAGCTTATGGGGTTCATCACTTGAGGAATATGCCAGCTTTAATGTTGGTCATTTTCCATATTTAAATATCAAGGACCCAACCTTGGAGGCAAAAAGATGGACTTAGGAATGGCTCAATAATATTTAAAAGAAGTGTTTCCCACCTGCCAAAAATATTTTCACAGGTTTGACAGCAGGTTTTTAGACTGCTGCAGTCAAGATACAAATAGTAGGCCTGAAGCCATATTTTACAGGCCAACCCTGTGAGTGACAGAATAGGTGCTACAGTGCACAGACGGCATTTAGCTTCCAGGCACTATTTACACTATGGGGCCGATTCCGCTATGGGTCGGAAAGAACGCTGTCCAAGCCATATCGGGTTGATTTCCAACCGATCCAGATTCCTGCAGTCCGACCAAGAGAGTACGATGGAGCCGTACTCCGCGGGACTTGGCTCGGTCAGACTCCAATAGAAGTCAATGGAAGGCGGTCGTACAACATGTACATCGGCTCCCATTGACTGAATGGGTACGTCGTGGACAAGTGCACCCCTTACAGTGGGTACGCGTCGGTGCCATCCGCATTGCACCTGCCTGTGTTGGGAACACCCATGGGTCTCCCCCTGTGTCCGATTCGTAAGGCTGCGGGTAACAGGGGGTCCGACGCGGACTCCCAAAGTCTGACTCTGGGACCTATTGCGAGCTGGATGCTCCGAGTCAAACAGGCTGTCTGATTCGTGCATCGTACTAGCTCGGTCGTGAAACATCTCCATTGCGCGCCACGGTTTGTCTGTTACCGAGTCGTACGGAGCGGGTTGGACACGGAAACGATTCGGATGGAGATTTCGCGCTTGTTCGCATCGTACTTCGAATCAGATCCACTTGTAGTAGCAAGCCTCAGCAAGGCCCACCAGTGCAAGGGGTTCGCCCTTCTTTGTACAAAGTCCTTAGACCGATAGGAAGAAGTTTATTTATTTAATGTATTTTGTATAGCGTATGGCTACCCCAACGGGGTGTCCCGGCGTTCCTGTGTGGAAGTGTACTGATTTTGGCTCTGATGGAATTTAGCAGAATAGAAATGATTTCAGGGCTTTTCGGAATGGGAGCTCTTCTTGGATCAGTTGAATGGAAAGAGGGAGTTTGTTCCAGAGGGTGGTAGCACATACTTGAAACGTTCTGCCTCCAGAGAGTACTTTTTTAAATCTGGGGATGACGAGAAATTTTTTGGAACTGGAGCGGAGGAGTCTGGTGTTGCTGTAGGGATGAAGGCAGGAGGAAAGGTATGCAGAACCCTTACCCCTAACAGCTCGATGGGCCACGGTTAAGGCCTTGAATTCTGCTCTTTGTTGAAACGGAAGCCAATGAAGACGTTGTCTATGAGGGGAAATGTGCTCATGCAAGGAGATGCCGCAGACCAGCTGGACTTTGGCATTTTGAACCACCTGAAGTCGATGGCGGAGGCCAGAGGCGAGTCTAATATAGAGGCCATTAGCGTAATCCAGGTGGGACGTAATCAATGCTTGGATGATTGTTCTTCTGGTGTTGTTGGGTAAAAAATTAATGAATTTTTTGATCATCCTGATTTTGGAAAAGCATGCAGCGGACACCGTCTGGACTTGTTTATGAAATGAGAGGCTGGTGTCCTACCTACCCCCAAGGTTTTTCACAGATTCTTTGGGTAAGGGGGGTGTGCTTAATTCATGGGGCCACCAAAGATTGGAGTCAAGAGGGGAGGGTTGGTAGAAGAAGAGGACCTCAGTATTACCGGCATTATGCCGTAGGAAGTTGTCATCCATCCAACGGGCTATGTTGTTGAGGCAGTTCTTTAAGGGGTCGAAGGTGGACTGATTAGGGTTATTGTAAGCAAACAGAAGCTGAATGTCGTCAGCGTAAGAAGTAGCTTTTATACCTGATTGGGCAATGATCTCAGCCAAAGGAGAGAAGTAAACATTAAATAAGAGGGGGCTTAGTGAGGAGACCTGCGGGACTCCCCACCTAAGCGGGCGACTGTCCGAGGTGAAGGGAGGGGTGAATACCGCCTGAGTCCGGTTTTTTAAAAAGGAGGCAAGCCATTCCAGTGCCTTACCTTGAATTCCCTTAGTTCGAAGTCGGTCAAGAAGGACTGGGTGGGAGACGGTGTTGAATGCTGCCAAAAAGTCAAGCAGCACCAACACCGCTCTGGACCTCTCATCCAGTCTCCATCTCACCATTTCTATTAAAACCGACTCGGTACTGTAGCCGGTTCTAAACCCATGTTGTGAATGAGTTGGCACAGAAACTGGAATAGAAAAGATAACATTTATTACACCTCATGAGGTGGTGCTACGGGTCAGACAGTACCCTTCGGTATTGCAAGAAGTAGCACCACAAACTAAAAGAGCATGGTCCATTTATACCCACACAGGGGCTCAAAAGAAGATGGTACAAACACAGAAGCAAGTTTTATGCACATATAAGGTAATATAGAAAGGCACAATCGATCAGTGGGAGGAGCTAACGGTTTTGGGAACTGGTAAACACATTCCTGTCTGGGACTAATCACTAACAGATGTAGACCCTACTGGGCATGGGTGAAAGTGGGGGATGCTAAATATAACTCGTTGCCGGGCAGATTTCAAGCGCAGTTAACAGGAAGATAGGACAAAGCACATGGTCGACACAAGTCAGTATGTAGCAAACAAAATGGCTGCCATGAATACAAAATGGAGTCCACTGAATGTCCCGATAATACCTAAAACTGAGATGTATTCTGCTAATGCTTAACCTAGTTGCTGGTAAATTACAACAGACGACCCTTTCAGCTTTAGCTGAAGACATTCGCTTTTCTGGGATAATCTAAATATTCATCCTGTATATCAATACTCATCATTTCAGCTATTTCCTTACCTAATATGTGTTGTGCTTTCATTTCTGTAACATCCTTCTTGGCTGGTATACAGGCAGTAATACACATGGAACAAAGCATTGGACCACAATGAATACACATACAACAGGTGAAAAATACTGCAATTACAATACATGGAATAGTCTGTAATTTCCAACCACAAGCAGAGACTAGAGCCCAAAACCATCCAGCAAAAGTCCAGGTACCATTCTTTGTGTGAATATCTTCAGCAATTTTATGTAGTTTAAATATTGCATCATATACTGAGGGCGAATTATCGGGAATGAAGACACAACAACTACTACCGATAATTCGACATGCACCACCTCGATCAGCTAACATCACATCTAACACCATACGATTTTGGAGCGCTACAATTCTTGCAATTTGCAGTTCCTCAGTAATATTTCCAAGCGCTATAGCTGTCTGATTAGTGACAGCTTCTACAACTCTAGTTAATCGTCTCACTTTCCTACAATATTTAATGCAGCACCTACAAAAGAGAACAAACCTAAATTAAAATTGACATATTGTTGTAGACTAGTGTCTGTTTGGTCTACTTCATCAATACTTATTGTCCTCTTATATCTGTTTATAGTAATATCATTAAACAGTTTAAAATCTGGATGATATGATGCAGGTGCAAGAAACACAGGAGGTAATAGAAAAGATACCTAACATATACCCGACCATCCAATTGGTAGTCGATGATATCCATAATTGCCACATACAAGGTATGTGCTATGTGAAGCTAAATAAAACCTCTCATTTACACCCTCAATATCTAAAATCGCGATACAATCGCTTATTCCAACTGGAATTCGTCCAATACACATAAATCTGCTTTAGTCTTTGTAACAGTAATCACAAATTTTTCAATTTCGGCAGAGTCTCTTGTGTTGGTGAAGACATATGGTGTGGAAATATTGTCCGGTCGGTATTCCTCCCATTCCCATTTAGTTCCATTAGCTTGAGGATACCCATCTTTGTCTTGATAACACACTTTATTTAGGCAAAAAAAGAAGTCCACCTATTGTAGGCCTTCTAGATGCAAACAAAAGCGTATACCAGGCTCGACAAGAACCATTATGTGAGAAAGGAAGAGGAATAAAAGGTGTTCCTCCTTTCTTTTGATGTGCAGGTATCATTCCACATACCCAACAGTTGGTGGTGTTTGTGGCATTATGAGTATGATGCAACATCTGAACAAAAGAGTTATTAAGATAAGATTGACGATGTTTCTGCTCATTATACGGAAGGTTGTAGTAGTGGTGATCCTCTGGGACTGAAATAGTAACAACAAAAAGCTCACGAGCAGGGGCCATCTTCTCGATAGACTAAGTGATTGCTGCCATAATCATCAAAACTGCAACAACCCCTATAGCACCAATGATCTTCTCTTATTGATCTTAGCAGCAATGAAAATCAATTCTTTCCAGAAACTAAAAAAAAACAATCTTGGGATATCTTATCCCGTGGGCAGCCGCTGATTTCTTCACCGAAATTCAAGACGGGTGTTGCTACACTACGCAGGGCTGATCCCCCCCCCCCCTTGTCATATCTGCATTCTGTTTCCGCTAACCCAGAGCGGTTGCTCAACCTGTCTGTTTCAAAACTGCAGATTCTTTTCTTGGTCTAAAGTCACATCGCGATGCTCCAGGAATCGCTTGGTTCGGGAAGAACTCCGCAGATCCGTCAGGTGATACAGCTTGGCCTTTCTCCGTAGTCAGGATCTCTCGATGATCGGTCAGCACAGCAGGTTCCACCAAGGTAGACAATACTCTTCTGCAATGGGTACTGTGTACCCAATTCTTCTGGTTTGTCACTCGAACTGCTGTTCTCGTGGCCAGGAGTACTTGTTCTGGCCCTCGCCACCTCGGTTCCAGGCTGCTCGATCTTTCGAATGATTTCACCATCACATAGTCTCCAGGTCGGAGTTCATGGCCTTCACCTGTAGATTTATCCGGAAGTGCTTCTCGAACCTGTTGATGAATAGAAACCAAGCCTTTATTTAACTGTGACAAATAGTCATTCATCTGGACACAAGGTACATCATAAACAGAACTCGGTTTCGGAACTTCCCAAATATTTATTGGCCTTCTAACACAACCTTATAGGGAGTAAGACCTGTTCGAGAATGTGGTACTGATCTGATGGACAACAATGCCAGTGGCAACGCATCTGGCCAAGTCAAAGATGTGGAAGCCTGTATCTTCGCTATTTTCAGTTTGAGTAGAGTTATACCTTTCCACCAATCCTGCTGACTGTGGATGGAACACCGCATGAAACTTTTGGTTAATCCCTAATCCTTTCAGGACATATTTAAAAACTTCCCCAACAAAATGAGGTCCATTATCACTCCATAAAAGTTTGCAAACACCAAATCTCAGGAAAAATTCCTTCAACAACATCTTTGCTGTAGTGATAGCAGTATTGTCCTTTGTGGGGTATGCCTCGATCCATTTACTAAAGGCACAAACCACCACCAAGACATACTTCAGGTTGTTGCA
This sequence comes from Lissotriton vulgaris, assembly GCF_964263255.1. Classification (NCBI taxonomy): domain Eukaryota; kingdom Metazoa; phylum Chordata; class Amphibia; order Caudata; family Salamandridae; genus Lissotriton; species Lissotriton vulgaris. The sequence continues at coordinate 78,200 of NW_028241223.1, forward strand.
ATGCTCAAACTGAATGTAATCCGTTTGCAAAACTTCAAAAGGTGCGGTTGGTGTAGCAAACCCTCCTGCAGGAGTTTGTGTCCCTTTTCCAGGATTATATTGTAGACAGATCAAAAATGACTGTACTTCTCTCTTAGCTGTGCTAGCAATTTCTGGATGCTCCCAAACTTGAGTAAGCAATTTCGTTTTTGCTGAAGCTCCAATATGTGCTAGCCATGTGCCATCTGAACCATAGGTTGTACAAAGGCTGTAGGCAGTTTCCACCTATCCATCTGCTTATTCCACCAACAACCCTCATCATCCAACTCTCCTTCTTCAGACCACTGTTCACATTCTTTCACAGAAGCAGATTTCTGTATCTCTAGTACTTCTTGTCTAGCATCATGCCAACGTTCAGCTTGTGACTTCACTACATACATGGGAGTAGCGCTTCGCTGCATCGCAGTCTAACCTGCTACGTGGTCTGCAAAGGTGTTACCTTGTCCAACTTTATCTGTCACTTTCCTGTGTGCACTACACTTCATGATAGCTATTTTCTTTGGGTATGTCAGTGCAGTCAAAAGATTATGCACTAGTTCTCCGTGCAGTATTTGCATCCCGTGGGATGTAAGAAAACCTCTTTCCTTCCAGAGCAGGCCAAAATCATGCGCCACTCCAAAAGCATAGTGGCTATCTGTATAAATGTTCACACATAAATCAGTACTAAGCTCACATGCTTGGATCAAAGCTATCAATTCAGCTGCTTGAGCCGATTTCTGTCGTATGCGAGCTGTCTCCACTATCGTGCGAATCGTAGGGATTGCATATGCAGCCGAAGTCGTACCATCTGGCAGGGTCAAACAAGACCCGTCAACCCACAATTCCCCGTCTACATCGGGAAGGGGCGTATCCTACAAATCAATGCGACCCTTTGCCTGTTCTTCATTAAGGAATATACAATCATGAGTTTCTTGTGACTGAGGCTGAGTCACCGGATACGGCACCAAAGTAGCTGGGTTTAGGGTTGCACATCTCTTCAATGTAATGTGAGGAGCTAGCAATGTCAATTCATATCCTGTCAGACGAGCGCTAGTTAAGTGCTGCATCTTTGTTTGATTTAAAAGGGCATCAACCACATGGGGTACCAGTACCAACAGCTTATGTGACAAAACTATTCCCTCACTTTGACGTATTGACACAGCTGTTGCCGCAACTGAGCGAAAACACCCAGGCAACGCTCTGGCAACAGGATCAAGGACTGCTGAAAAGTATGCACAGGGACGTTGCTTATCGCCATGTGTCTGGACTAAAACTGACAATGCACATCCATCTTTCTCATGCACATAGAGTGTAAAAGGCTTCGTATAATCTGGAGCACCTAACACTGGCGCTGAACAAAGGGCTTGTCGTAACTGCCGAAAAGCAGTCTCACATTCATCTGTCCATGGAAGGGGTATTAGAGTATCTATTGTCAAAAGTGCTAGCAAAGGTTTAACAATGTATGAAAACCCCAATATCCATTGCCTGCAAAAAGAAGTAAGACCAAGAAATGCATGCACCTCTTTATGTGTTGTAGGTACTGGTGTTTCTAAAATTGCGTGTATGCGATCTGATGTGAGTGCATGTCCCTCCTTAGACAAAAAGTGACCTAAATAGGTTACCTTTGGTCTACAATATTGCAGTTTCTTTCGTGAAACTTTATGATGATGTGAAGCAAGAAAAGAAAGCAAGGACAGAGTGCATTTTTCACATTGTTCAGGGGTAGCGGCTGCCAACAAGATGTCATCAACATATTGTATGAGAGCCACACCTTCAGGCAAAACAAAAGAATCAAGGTGTCTTTTCAATGCTTGACTGTAAATACTTGGACTCTCAGTATAGCCTTGAGGAACTCTACAAAATCTATACGATCGATTATTCAAAGTGAAACCGAACAAATATTGGCTATCAGGATGAATAGGGTTGGAAAAGAAAGCGTTCTTCAAATCTATAACAGAGAACGTGGTTGCAGTCGGGGGAACCAAAGTAAGAAGTGTCGTAATGTCAGAAACCACAGGGTACTGTGGTACAACAATCTTGTTTACCTCTCTCAGGTCTATGATAAACCTATAAACCCTAGTGTCAGTATCTTTTTTCAAAATCGGAAGAATTGGGCTGTTACAAAACATTAAATGGAACTTCCTCAACAACCCCAACTTGAATGAGATCATGTACAATTCGTATGAGTGCTTCTTCACCCCCCTGTGAAATCCTATATTGAGGCAAACGTGGCAACACAGCTCCCTCCTTGACACTAACATGTACCGGTAGGATAACCATTTGACCCACATCAGTATCTGAGGTAGCCCATAAAGTTTTAGGGAGTGAAGCCAATGCAATCACGGGATGATTATCGTTCAAAATAACACACACTCCTTCAGGAGAACATCGTATTGTAGCTCTGAAATGCTTGAGCATATTGAGACCCACAATATTGTCTGGTGTGTTTGGGGAAAGCAAAAACGGACATGGAACACTAAATTTAACAACATGGAAAGCAACTGGTTGTGACAATGGGCTAAGGGAAGGTATTCCATTGAAAACTTTCGAAGTATTAGTTACGCCAGACAAGGGAGCCCTTGGAACCAATTGTTTAGACAAGGCGCTACGAGTAGCTCCAGTATCAACCAGAAACTGATCAGTAGAACCCAAAACATGTGCTGTAACATAGGGACCTGTCTGATCTACTGGAACTTTAACTGATTCCTTACCCCATCCTAGGCAATCCTATGCATAAGCAGAATCATGAAAATCAGGCTGCACATAATCAGACATCTGGTACTGGTTTCGTCTATCAAAAGTGGTAAACCCATCCTGCGCTTGTACATTAGTGTCAAATCTAGCGCGATCGTTCATATTTCCCCTAGACCCTGAATATCCTGAGTAATTTATCATTTGTCCCTGACCTCGTGTATTCTGTTGGGAACGCAATACTGGACAATCGGCCGCCCAAAGCCCAAATTTCTTACAATACACACATTGGTTGATAGACAAATTCGAACGAGTGTAGCTAGAACTAAAAGATCCACGTCCACCTCTATCATAACCTCTAGAAGGCGGACCATAAGCTTGAGCCAGCATAACCTTAGTTTTTAATTCCTTAGATTTCTTGTCCTCACTACCTTTTGCTTCTAATTCCTGACGCTCATAATATTGGGCCATAGTTAAAACAGATGCTGGAGAAGATGTAGTCCAAGAGCTTTCACTGGCTTTTAAACGGCTAGCTATCCCTGGTAACAAGTTTGTAACATATTTATCAACAAAGAGATGTCTGCCTGTATCATCTGTCAAGGACTGACCGCTAAAATCATGAAATGCTTCCTCAAAGCGCGTAAAGAAATCAGAAACTGATTCATCTACGTTTTTCTTACATGATGCTAGAACAGTCCAATCAATCTTTTTAGGGGGAATAATCATTTTTAGCTTAACTAATTTAGCTGCGGGAAGATCTAATATCAACTGACATGGCTTTTGAGCAGGCTCCCTGTCCCCATCCATTTGTTCTAAATCCCTCCATTCCACACCAAACGTTGCACGATCATTGACTTTACAAACTGTCCTACACATATCCGGCTACAATATCAATCCGAAAAAAAAATCAATATCACACAAAGTCATAGTGCAAGAGCTAATGGCTACCTCAACTTGCTTATAGAAAGCGGCTGGATTTTTCCGCGGGTCAGGTAATGCTGATTTAAGTGCCATCACATCTGCCCTATTCCAGGGAGTATACACCCAATTATAGATAAAATAACCTTTAGCCGCAATAGAACTTTTATCATCACTTGTTCCCGCTCCTTTAGGAGGAACATACACTGGTGCGGCTTCCCGCAAAGGTTTCGCATGAACTATCATTGTCTTATCTGTTCCGAAGATAGAAGCTTGCGACCCTCTGTCTGAGATGTCCGTGCAGCTACATCTGTAGTATTTTTCTTCTCCTTCAAGCGAGCCACCTCAGTTTGTAAGTGAACCAAACACCTGATCGCATCAATCACCTGGGAGAGAACAAAAAGACCATCACGCAGGTTTTAAGTCTGTGGAATTTTTCCGAAAAAATTCAATAATTTCAGAAGCAAACGTCTCAGTAATATATAACTGCTCCCTTTCCTGCCACCCTTTTATGCTATCTAAAAGATCGGAAGCAGGAGCAGAACTAAGACGTGCTCTACGAGCGGCCTGTCTGAGTTCGGACGAACGCTCAACGACAGCATAGAACGTTTGTCTCGCGCCTTTCGTTGTTCTGAATTGGAATCCTCATCGGCATCAGGCGGATCGGACGGAATGGCATACGGAGGTGGAGGGCGATCTAGTAACAAAAAATCATCTTGCGGTCTATTAAGGACAGGATAGAGAGGTTGCCGAACAGCGTAATCAATCAATCAATCAGTAAATGTATAGAGCGTGCTACTCACCTGTGAGGGTCTCAAGGTGCTGAGGGAGAGGGGGGCCGCTACTGCTCGAATAGCCAGGTCTCGAGGTGTTTTCTGAAGGTGAGGTGGTCCTGGGCCAGTCGTAGGTGAGCGGGGAGGGAGTTCCATGTCTTGGCGGCTAGGTGGGAGAATGATCGTCCTCCAGCGGTGGCTCTGCGGATCCGTGGGACGGGGACCAGGTTGGCGGAGCGGAGTTGGCGGGTGGGAGAGTAGAATGTGAGGCGGTTGTTGAGGTATTCGGGGCCCATGTCGTGGAGTGCTTTGTGTGCGTGGGTGAGGAACTTGAACGTGATCCTCTTGCTGACGGGAAGCCAGTGCAGGTCTCTCAGGTGGGTCGATATGTGGCTGTGGCGAGGAACGTCGAGGATGAGTCGTGCGGCGGCGTTCTGTATTCGCTGCAGTCTTTTCTGAAGTTTGGCTGTGGTTCCTGCGTATAGGGCATTCCCGTAGTCCAGTCGGCTGGTGACGAGGGCCTGCGTGACCATCTTTCTGGTTTCCGTGGGGATCCACCGGAAGATCTTTCAGAGCATGCGCAGGGTGTTGAAGCAGGAGGATGAGATTGTCAGGATCTGTCGTACTGCGCCTACGTCACGTTAGAGACTACCAATTCCCATGATTCCCTCTGATCCTTTCCAGGAAGTACTTTAGCCGGAGGGACACGCATCCTGTTGCGTGTTATTCAAGATTCGTCCATGGCGTGGGAGCGGCCCTGCTCTGCACGCCGTTTCCTGATTTCCCTTCGCTTGATATTTGTCAAAGATCCTTTGAATCCAAGGTAGGATTCTTCATGTGGGGAAGTGCCGGAGAGCGCTGTATCGGTAAGCGCTTTAGGCGATCCCAGACTTTCCTTTTTTGACTGTCAGCAAGGAACACGGTAGCAGGCTGCTGCGTGTCTCTGTCCTTTTCCTCCTATTGTTATTTAAAGTGGCTGCGTATATTTGGACCTGTTTTTGTTCGCACAACCAGAGTTGGATGCCGTTGCAAAAACGCGGAGCGCGGTGGTGGTTGAAACCACGCGTTGCCGTGTTTTCTGGTTTAAAGGCACATTGCTTTATAACGCGGAGCGCTGTGGGGATCTCTCTATGCGTTACCGTGTGTTGTTCTGGACATATGACTGAAGGGAGCAGAACGCAGTAGTGGACGCAACTATGCGTTACTGTTTTGTTTCTTTGTTTATAATTTGATTGGATTCTGGCCAAGTGGAACCTTCAACAGGGCTGTGAGGAGGGGAGTGTTGTGGTTCTTGCCTCCTACACACTACCGTATCCTGTGCTCTCCATTGTTGGATATTGGTTAGGATCTTCCTTCCGTTCATTCATTATTAGTTGATATCACAGACTCCAAATACCTTTCGCCCTCTGTGCTGCTCTGTGGTACGTTCTAGGTGGTTTAATTGAACACTGAAGCTCAAATGCCTTTCTATATCGTGTGAAGGATATATTTACATATTGTTTATGTTTTCTATAGGAGATCCAAAGGCAGTAGTGGAGTGTGAAGAAAGGCTCATTTCAGAGGGTCTTGTTCTTTTCTTTAAGCAGGTATATAAGGATGCATATTAGCGAGAATTCATGAGAGTAGCGTTGTGTATTATCCTAGTGTTTATGAAGGTGTCTTTTGTCATTTCAGGTATCCCTTCCCTGCTGAACCCTTCCTTTCCCTTCCTTTTTTTTCTTCTCTTATTTTCCCTCGCCTAATGACTAGAACACCTTGCACAAAACATCAGGGTGTTGGTGACATTTGGAGGTGGAGCCATTCATTCAGCAACTTCTCTGTGACAGATCAGATCAAAATGTCACAAGACAAAGGGGGCTCCATGATTCTAGTGCTGTTGGACCTGTCCGCAGCCTTCGATACCGTGTCTCATAACACCCTGCTGAGCCGGTTGAAAGGAGTAGGAATCGGAGGCGTTGCACTATCTTGGTTGGAGAGTTTCCTTTCCGGGAGATCACAATCTATCAGCCTGGGCCCCTTCAGTTCCATCTCAAGGGGGCTCACTAAGGGGGTGCCACAGGGCTCATGCCTCAGCCCTACATTGTTTAATGTCTATGTGGCCCCCCTTGCTGAGATTGTGCGGAAATATGGGTTCATACCGGTTTCCTACGCCGACGACACCCAGCTCCTCTACCCTTTCAGCTCCCTTGGCCTCAAAACCAAGGAGAATTTTGCTGAGGGCATGAGAGCGGTGTCACACTGGATGGCGAGGAATTGCCTCCAGTGTAATGTTACAAAAACAGAGGTCCTGCTCTTTGGTAAAGCAAGTATCCTTTGGTCCCCCGACTGGTGGCCACTTGATCTTGGCCCAGTACCTGCACCCAAACCCCATGTTAAAAATCTCGGAGTGAAGCTGGATCAAAAACTGACCCTAAAAGATCATACAAACTATATTGCGGGTCTGTGTTTCCACACCATTGGTCTGCTCAGGCGTGTCTTCCCTTTTCTCACATCCACATGCAGAAAGACTCTTGTACAGGCCTTGATAACTAGTCGTCTGGACTACTGTAACGGCCTGCTTACATTAGCTAATGCAGATGCTGTAGGCCGCTTGCAGGTAGTCCAGAACACGGCTGCAAGACTGGTCATGGGTGTACCCGCTAGGACTCCTTCTAAGCCCCTGCTGAAAGAACTGCACTGGCTCCCCATACGGCAGCGCATCAATTTTAAGATCTGTTGTACTGTGCATAAATGCCTGTATGGAGCAAGTCCTAAATACCTATCCCAGTCCCTGGAATTGTACCAGCCCAGCAGATCCCTCCGTTCATGCAATCAAGCCCTTTTAAAACCTCCCACCACTAAGAAAATTAGACAAGGAGACCGTGCTTTCTCCTCGGTTGGTCCCGCCCTCTGGAACAGTCTTCCCACTGACCTAAGAACCACCACAAATCATCTGTCTTTTAGAAAGGCATTAAAAACCCTTCTCTACCAGGAGGCCTTTCTATCCACATAACTTCCCAGGTTGCTCTACCTGAATATTCCTCAGCTAGCAAAGCGCGGAGATACCCTCACGGGATTGATTCCTGCGCTATAGAAGAAATTAAATAAATAAATAAATAAACTGGATCCCGTGGAGATAAAACCTGACAGAATAACACGCCCAAGAACATTACTCTACCTGATTCAGTTGCTGCGTAATGGCTACCATGGATGATGTAATGCAGGCTCTTCTTCTGGTTCAACAGGAGCTAGCCTCCTCTAAAACAGAAGCAACTGCATTAAGGGAAAAGGTAGAAAGGTTGTCTAGGAATCCCTTTGATGCCTCCTCACCCCAGATACAGTCACGGTTCCTCCTCCTATCCCTCTGGCAGATCCAGAGAGGTATTCGGCCGACCCACCCAAAACTCAGAAATTCCTAACACAGATCATGCTCCATTTCTCATGCAAGCCAGCCTCGTTCCCTAACAATCACTCTCGGGTGGCGTTTGCCATTTCTTATCTGATAGGCGACGCCGCTAACTGAGCAGTACCCTTGGTAAGAAATAATGATCCTGTTCTTTCTGATTGGTCAGCATTCCGCACCGAGTTTGAGAAAGTATTCGACAAAAGGGCCACAAATTTCAGTGCAGATAGGGAACTCTTAGAATTAAGACAAGGCAGAAGTGATTTAATAACCTATTTAGCCAAGTTCAACAGATTGTTGGCTGAGACCTCGTGGACTGAAGAGAAAAGAATGTCCTTATTTTATCAGGGGTTAAGGGATGGATTAAAGGATGTTATAGCTCAAATAGATCCTCAACCTTCCACTTGTATAGACATGGTTAATTTAACCTTGAGACTGGATGGTAGAATGGCTGAGAGAGGAGTGGATAGGAGAAGATGGGACAGGAGCCCTTCTCGACCTGATTGGACTCCCCATAGGGCTTTGCCTTCTACCGAGAACGCTACAGAACCCAAGGAAATAGGGGGGGTTAGGGCCTCACTAACCAGAGAAGATAAAGAAAGTCAAAGGGTGTCCGGGCTGTGTATGTATTGTGGTAAGAAAGGCCACTATGTCAGAGAATGCCCCTCCAAACCTAAGACTTCAGGGGGATGGAATAGAAACAAAAGAGTAGCCACCAGAGCGTTAAGCACACAGGACGAGGTGAGCGGGATAGCTGAAGAGGAGAACAAGAGGGAAGTTCAGCTCTGGAAAGTTCCTTCTCTAACGGTACTCGCTCTGCTTGAATCAGAGTCACATATCTTGTTGCCCATGAGGTTAGAGTGTCAGTTACAGGTCCACCAAGTGATGGTCATGATAGACTCAGGGGCCACCGGAAATTTCATTAATAGCGGGTTGGTGTCTTCTATTTTGTTGGACAGAGTAATACAGGAAGAAGTCCTAGCAGTAGATGGGAAAGCATTGATTTCTGGTCTGATTACGGAACAAACAGAGATGGTAACGTTGTCAGTAGAGGTAAAGGAAGGCAGGCACAGGGAGGAACTGTCTCTTAATATTATTGAAGCTCCCCAGTACGAGGTGATTCTGGGAATGCCTTGGCTAAGCCATCACAAACTATCTATTACCTGGAAGGAAAAGACATTACAGTTCTAGTCCACAGAATGCAAGGCACATATGGAGGGGCATAAGATCGCTCTGTTTTCACCAACATTGGAACCCTTGTTGGTGGCTACTGCCGCGGAGAGATCAGTGAGTTTACCGGTTGAGTATCAGAGTTACAAGGATGTCTTTAGCGAGAGCAAGGCAGAACAGCTTCCCCCACACAGGCTTTGCGATTGCCGAATAGACCTAATAGAGGGGGACACCATTCCGTCATGCAGGGTGTATGCGTTGTCCATTCCTGAAACAACACACCTAAAGGAGTATCTAGACAATTACGTGGATATATGATTTATCAGGCCATCCAGATCTCCTGCCGCTTCTCCCCTGTTTGTTATCAAAAAAGCAAATGGGGATCTGAGAGCCTGTGTGGACTATTGTATGTTGAACAGAAACCCAATCAGAAACAGATACCCTCTACCCCTTATCTCTGTTTTATTGGACCAATTAAGATATGCCAGGGTTTTCACCCGACTGGATTTAAGGGGTGCGTATCATCTGGTCCGCGTCCGCGAAGGGGGTGAGTGGAAGACCGCCTTCAAGACCAGATACGGCTTAAATGAGTATACTGTAATGCTGTTCGGTCTGTGTAATGCTCCGGCGGCATTTCAGTATTTTTTTAATGATGTTCTGAAAGAGTATGTGGACATCAGTGCAGTGGTGTACATAGACGACATCCTGATATACTCAGAGGACACCACATTGCACTGCCAACATGTAGTACAGGTATTGTAGAAATTAAGAGAACACAGACTGTTTTGCAAGATAAGCAAATGTGAATTCAGTGTGACTACGGTTGAGTTCCTGGGCATTATGTTAAGTCATGACGGTTTGCAGATGTCCGAAAGAAAGATACAGGCAGTTCAGGAATGGTCTACTCCCACCTGTGTGAAAGAAGTACAGAGCTTTCTAGGCTTTGCCAATTACTATCGCAGGTTTATTCTGCGGTTCTCTCAGGTGGCAGTTCCTTTGACAAGACTGCTCCGGAAAGGAGTTAAGTTCCAGTGGTCTGATGAAGCTGCAGAAGCATTCGCATATCTGAAAAAAGCTTTCACTACAGCCCCAATCCTTGCTCATCCAAAGCCAGAATACCCATATATCGTAGAAGCCGATGCATCGGATGAGGCCATAGGGGCCATTCTGTCCCAGAGGAATAAAGATACAGGACAACTCCACCCTGTAGCGTATCTGTCCAAGAAACTGAGTCTGTCGGAAAAGAATTACACCATAGCTGAGAAGGAGCTATTAGCAATAAAAAGGGCCTTTCAAGAATGGCAACATTAAATTGTTCGTCTTGAGGCAGAAATAGTCGAGCTGGAGAGTGACTTGGAATCAAGTGTTACCCATGCTAAACTCCACGCCATTGGTTTGAAACAACTGGATTACAGGTCCCTTGTCACGGATGCTGCCAAAATAATGCACAGGGAGCAACAGGGCAGATTGTACGATGTTGGGGACAAGGCGGGTAAATTGATTGCGTGGCTTGATAAGAAAGATAGGGCGAATCGTGTGGTCCCCGTGATTCAGAATTTGAATGGAGAGTGTGTGACTGATCCGAGTGAGATAGTGGAGTGTTTTGCGGACTATTTTCGTACAGGGTATTCTCCGGTCTCTGATAGAGATGAGGAAGACTCACATTTGTTGCTACGTGATATTGCACTGCCACACCTATCAGAGATTGACCGAGACCTAATGGATGCTCCATTGTCTGCGGATGAGATTGCAATCGCCATTCGTTCCGTTCGCTCTGGCAAGGCCATGGGCCCGGACGGTCTACCCATCGAATTATACAAATTGCGCCCCGATAAAGTCGCACCGTATCTCCAAGATATGTACCTGGAGTCGCGAGACCTTGGCTCCCTCCCTTGTGATCAGCGTTTAGCTATAATTGTGGTAATTTCTAAGGAGGGGAAGCCTAGGGATCGCTGCACCTCGTACAGGCCCATCTCCCTGTTGAACGCCGAACCTAAAATCCTAGCTAAAGTTTTGGCTAATCGGCTGATTACGGTGATTGGTGACCTGATCCATCCGGACCAATCTGGTTTTATCCCGCATCGTAACACCGCAATTAACTTGTGGCGTTTACATGGTGTCCTCACGAGGGCGGGATCTCTTCAAGAGCCGGCCATCTTGGCTTCCTTGGATCCATGATGGCCTTCGACACTATAGAATGGCCGTATCTCTGGGCCGCCCTCGCAAAATTTGGTTTCGGTTCTGAGTTTATTGGGTGGGTGAAACTTCTATACGAGGAACCGCTGGCTCAGGTGGTCGTTAATGGCCAAGTATCTGAATCCTTTACTCTTAGGAGGGGTACGAGACAGGGTTGTCCGTTGTCTCCCCTGCTTATTGCGCTTGCCTTAGAGCCTCTTGCAGCTTGGCTCCGATGGGAGCCATCGATAAAGGGTATCCAGTGGACTCCGGATTTTGAAGACCGGTTCTCGCTTTATGCTGACGATATCCTGTTATACCTTACCTCCCCCCCGAAAATCGCTTAATGTTTTGTTTGATGTTCTTACTACGTTTGGCAAGAATTCAGGTCTAGTTATTAACTGGACCAAATCCTGTGTCTATGTAATTTCGGGTGGTCTTCCCCCCTTGCCTCGTAGATTTCCCATCCAGGTCTCGCAGACGGGATTCAAATATTTGGGGATTTTTATATCATTGGACCCTGCTGTTCGCTATGAACGCAATTTGCTTCCCCCTCTCCAGAGGTTGAAACTCGACGTTGTTTGTTGGCGTAGATTGCCACTGTCGCCGCTCGGTCATGCAGCGCTTTTTAAAATGATGTTCCTGCCACGTTTTCTGTACGCACTCCAGAATTCCTTCGATATCATCCCGGCAAGCTATTTCCGAGAGGTGGAGAGCCTGCAGAGGTGGCTTGTCTGGGACGGACGTGCAAGAATCGCCCTCGCTAAGCTAACCCTCCCCTGGTACGACGGGGGCACAACATTTTAATCGGTAAGTTGAGCGTGGACAGAAGCATACCTGTGTTGAGGTGCGTTATTTCTGCAAGTAATTGGAGATGTATCGAAGGATCCGTAGTTTTTGGACGGATTACAGCAGGAGCCAACCTGGGGGAAAGTGGAAGGTCTTTTTAAGCATACCCACTTGTTCTTACTACACAAATAAAAGAATGGGGTGTCGCTCTTACTTACCCCCAGGTTGGCTCCTGCTGTAATCAGTCCACAAATTACGGATCCTTCAATACATATCCAATTACTTGCATAAATAACGCACCTCAACACATGTATGCTTCTGTCCACGCTCAACTTACCGATTAAAATGTTGTGGCATCTGCCGCATGTAGAGGTTTTGATTACCATTCCTATCCGGTTACAGAACCCCGGTACGAGTGAGGCCTTCCATTTCACTGCAACGACTTATGAGTGACATTCATCTGTCATGCCCAGGTACTTTTTGACACTATTCTCTGAGTCTCGAGTCTGGGTTTTTTAATTAAATTTTAATATACGTACACAACCCTTACACCATTTTCCTTCATTATTATCATTTCCAGTTTCGGCTCAATCCAGTCCGTGTCCTGAGGAGAACCCATACTAACATTGTGGTTCGAAACGCGTTGACCCTAAGCCTGGGAAAAAGAACAAAGGGTGCCACTAGGGCCGTTTAAACTTATACAGTGTTATCCCTAGTTTTGTAACCCTACAATTTATTTGCCTATCCCTGGTTTAGTAAGACAGGCAGGCAGTGCTTTTGAACTGTTTGTCCGCCTGTCTTCTTGTACCTAATATAAAGGACTTGTTCCTAATGTAAATTTATTGTTAGGTATTTGATTTATTGCTCTTGGTGTTGCCTGTATGAACTGATAGTATAGATTTTGAGCACTTGTATAGCACTTGTACATTTATGCACATTTCACTTATCTGTATGTATTTTTTCACTGTTCGCTGACTGTCTGTTTAATGACATATATAAATCAAATGGTTAAATGTTTTTCTAAAAATACAAAAATACTAAAATAAAATAGATGACCCTCCAGAACTAATTGGCTGGGTGGGATCAAAAATCTAAAAAACAAATCTGCCTGGCTATTTTGTTTGTTGAGTTTATAACAACGCTTGGCATTGTTCGGTGGGGGTTTCTCCATTCCTTGCAACCTACGGTTTTGATGCAAGGATCCTTCCGGTACACATCCCCGAGGAGGTGTCTCGGCAACCTACGGTCTTGGGGCAGATGCGGAGGATTCAGAGCATACACAGGAAGATAAGGGCGCATTTGATAAAGGCAAAAAACCAATACAAGAAATGGAAAGATCGACATCGAACCAAAGGTCCAATATACCAAGTGGGCGATAGAGTGTGGTTATCCACTCCCAACATCAAGTTCAAACTACGCAGTGTGTTTCATCCCAGATATATAGGGCCCTATCCTATTGTGAAACAGATTAATCCGGTGGCGTTCAAACTGAAACTACCTGGGGCACTCAGGATACATCCGGTGTTTCATTGCAGTCTTTTCAAGCCTGCTCACACTGCTAGGAGGTGTGCCCCTCCGCCTGTGGTCAGGGATGATGGGTTTGAGTATGAAGTCCAGAGCATCAAGGACTCGAAGGTGAGGAGGGGTGTTTTGTGGTATCTGGTCTCATGGAAAGGCTACTCGGCTGAGGATGATTCCTGGGAACCTGTGGGGAATGTGCATGCTCCTACCGCGATTCGCTCCTAACATCGTAAATTTCCCTTAAGGCCTGGGCCTAGAAGGCGCTAGGGAGCGGGACATACTGTCAGGATCTGTCGTACTGCGCCAACGTCACGTTAGAGACTACAATTCCCATGATTCCCTCTGATCCTTTCCAGGAAGTACTTTAGCGGGTGGGACACGCATTCTGTTGCGTGTTATTCAAGATTCTTCCATGGCGTAAGCGCGGTCCTGCTCTGCACGCCGTTTCCTGATTTCCCTTCGCTGGATATTTGTCAAAGATCCTTTGAATCCGAGGTAGGATTCTTCATGTGGGGAAGTGCAGGCAAGCGCTGTATCGGTAAGCTCTTTAGGCGATCCCAGACTTTCCTTTTTTGACTGTCAGCACGGAAAATGGTAGCAGGCTGCTGCGTGTCTCCGTCCTTTTCCTCCTATTGTTATTTAAAGTGGCTGCGTATATTTGGACCTGTTTTGGTTCGCACAACCAAAGTTGCAAAAACGCGGAGCGCGGTGGTGGTCGAAACCATGCGTTGCCGTGTTTTCTGGTTTAAAGGCACATTGCTTTATAACGGGGAGCGCTGTGGGGATCTCTCTACGTGTTACCGTGTCTTGTTCTGGACATATAACTGAAGGGAGCAGAACGCAGTAGTGGACACAACTACGCGTTACTGTTTTGTTTCTTTGTTTATAATTTGATTGGATTCTGGCCAAGTGGAACCTTCAACAGGGCTGTGAGGAGGGGAGTGTAGTTGTTCTTGCCTCCTACACACTACCGTATCCTGTGTTTTCAATTGTTGGATATTGGTTATGATCTTCCTTCCATTCATTCATTATTAGTTGATATCACAGACTCCAAATACCTTACGCCCTCTGTGCTGCTCTGTGGTACGTTCTAGGTGGTTTAATTGAACACTGAAGCTCAAATGCCTTTCTATATCGTGTGAAGGATATATTTACATATTGTTTATGTTTTCTATAGGAGATCCAAAGGCAGTAGTGGAGTGTGAAGAAAGGCTCATTTCAGAGGGTCTTGTTCTTTTCTTTAAGCAGGTATATAAGGATGCATATTAGCGAGAATTCATGAGAGGAGCGTTGTGTATTATCCTAGTGTTTATGAAGGTGTCTTTTGTCATTTCAGGTATCCCTTCCCTGCTGACCCCTTCCTTTCCCTTCCTTTTTTTTCTTCTCTTATTTTCCCTTGCCTAATGACTCGAAAACTTTGTACAAAACATCAGGGTGTTGGTGACATTTGGAGGTGGGGTCATTTATTCAACAACTGGATCCCGTGGAGATAAAACCTGACAGAGATTGCGCTGACCTGTTTGGTCATCGTGAGTGAGGAGTCCAGGATGAATCCCAGGTTGCGTGCGTGGTCCGTGGGTGATGGTGCGGTGCCCAGTGCAGTGGGCCACCAGGAGTCGTCCCAGGCAGAGAATGAGGACCTCCATTTTGTCCTGGAGGTTGGTTTTGACAGTAGTTGGGTCTTTGGTGAGGGAGAGTATCAGCTGGGTGTCGTCGGTGTAAGAGATGATGTTGAGGTTGTGTTTGCGTGCAATGGCGGCGAGGGGGCTCATGATATTGAAGAGGGTTGGGCTGAGCGAGGAGCCTTAAGGTACGCCGCAGATGATCTTGGTGGCCTCGGAGCGGAACGGTGGGAGGCGGATTCACTGGGTTCTGGTGGAGAGGAACGAGGTGATCTAGTTCAGTGCTTTTCCTTGGATCCCAGTGTTGTAGAGGCGGGTTGTTAAGGTGCGGTGGCAGACGGTATCAAAGGCGGCTGAGAGGTCTAGGAAGATGAGGGCGGTTGTCTCCCCATTGTCCATCAGGGTCCTGATGTCGTCGGTGGCTGCGATGAGGGCTGTCTCGGTGCTGTGGTTTGCTGGAAATCAAGACTGGGATGGGTCGAGCGAGTTGTTTGCCTCGAGGAATGCAGTCAGCTGTTTGTTGACGGTCTTCTCGATGACTTTAGCCGGGTAGGGAAGGAGAGAGATGGGGCGGACGTTCTTGAGGTCCTTAGGGTCCGCTGTCGGTTTTTTCAGAAGGGCGTTGATCTCTGCGTGCTTCCAGCTCTCTGGGAAGTTGGCTGATGTGAAGGAGTTGTTTATGACGTTCCGGAGGTGGTGTTTGATGATGGCGTCTGCTTTGTTGTAGATGTGGTGGGGGCATGGGTCGGAGGGAGAGCCGGAGTGGATGGTGTTCATGACGTGGGTGGTGTCTTCTGTTCAGATGGGAGTCCAGTCGCTTAGGGTGGTGGTGGGGGTCATTGGTTTGGAGACTGGAGGCGGAGTCTGGGTGTCAAAGCTGTTGTGTATGTCTTGGTATCTTGCGGTAGAAGAACGTGGCGAGGGAGTTGCAGAGGTCTTGTGATGGTGTGATGTCGTTGTTGCTGGCGTTGGGGCTGGAGAGCTCTTTTACAATACTGAAGAGTTCCTTGCTGTTGTGGGTGTTGTTGTCCAGCCGCTCTTTGAATGACGTCCTTTTGGTGGTGCAGATCAGCTGGTGGTGTTCGCGAGTGGTGTCAAAGCTGTTGTGTATGTCTTGGTATCTTGCGGTAGAAGAACGTGGCGAGGGAGTTGCAGAGGTCTTGTGATGGTGTGATGTCGTTGTTGCTGGCGTTGGGGCTGGAGAGCTCTTTTACAATACTGAAGAGTTCCTTGCTGTTGTGGGTGTTGTTGTCCAGCCGCTCTTTGAATGATGTCCTTTTGGTGGTGCAGATCAGCTGGTGGTGTTCGCGAGTGGTGTTCTTGAGGGCTGTCATGTTTTCTGTCGTTCCTTCTTGGCACCAAGTTTTAGTTTTTCTGTTGGTGTTCTTGCCTGAGGGGTACTTCAGCGGCGCGAGGTTGTCGGTGCAGTTGGTGATCCAATGTGTGAGATTGTGAGCTGCGTCGTTGGTGTCGGGGTAGTCAGCTGGTGGGTTCTGGCTCAGAGCTGTGGTGAACTGGTCTGTTGTTACTTTGCTCCAGCATCTGCAGGGGATCTGTAGCGTGCAGTGGTGTGTTGTGGTCTTCTTGTAGGTGAAATGGATGCAGCTGTGGTCGGTCCAGTGTAGTCTGGTGGAGTGGCTGAAGGAGACGTGCTTGCTGGAGGACATGGGGTCAAGCGTGTGGCCGGCGTAGTGGGTGGGGGTGTTCACCAGTTGTTTGAGTCCGAGGTTGGCGAGGTTGTCGAGCAAGGTGGTAGTGTTGATGTCGTTGTTGTTCTCTAGGTGGAAGTTCAGGTCCCCTAGGAGGATGTATTCTGGTGCGGTTAGTGCATGCAGGCTGATGAAGTCGGCAATGGTTTCGCTGAATTGTGTGCGTGGGCGCTGGGGTCTGTAGACGGGGGTTCCTCTGAGTGTGGTTTTGGGGTCGGTGCGGATCTGGAAGTGTAGGTGGTCGGCGGTGGAGAGTGTGTCTTCGGCGTTGGTTGTGACGCTGATGGTGTTCCTGTAGATGATGGCGATTCCTCCTCCGGTTTGGTTGATGCGGTCATTCCGGGTGATCTTGTAGCCGTCCGGGATGGCTATGGCGACGTCGGGGGCTGAGGAGGCGTTCATCCAGCTTTCAGTGAGGAAGGCGATATCTGGTTCTGTTGTGTCGCTGAGGTCCCAGAGTTCAATGGCGTGTTTGTGGACGGAGCAGGTGTTGAGGAGGATGCACTTGAGGTGGTTGTTGTTGTTGTTGCTGGGTTCGACGAGCGGGGGTGTAGGTTGGGAGGCAGGTGAATTTGTAGGCTTGGCAGGTGAAGGGTCCGTGGGTTTGCTTCAGGGTCGCTCAGTAGCAGGCGGGTGGTAGTCCGGTGTTGAGTGCGTTGAGGGTGGTGGTGTTGTATCTCAGTCAAGTGCCCTGGCATCGGCGTGGGCCAGGGGGTCTGGCGCTGGGCGTGGTCCAGGCGCGGACAGGCGCAGACAGGCGGTGCGCCCGCTGAACGCATCTGCTGTGCTTCCGTACGGCGGCCTTTATAAGAGGCGAAGTGGGAGGGAGGAGCAGCTGGGAGGCGGGAGCAGGGCGGCCAATGGGCGAGTGAAGGCTCACAGAAGGCAAAAGGTGGCGGAGCCAAGGGGAGCAGCGGTGGGAAGCGTGGGGCAGGGGGGTACAAGGGTGGAGGGGCGGAAGGAGCGAAAAACAGATGATGTAGAAGGCAAAATACAGAATATAAGGCTCACAAGCAGCAGTCAAGGCAAAAAAACAAATACAAACAATTTAGGCAGAAATATAGAGGCAGTCACCCGCGGCGAAATCCCGGCGGCGGCAGCGGAGTCACGGGTGCACAGGGGGAGCCGAGCGGCGTGGGGAGTGACCAGGACAGGTCACAGCCACTGCTGGGAGACGGCCTCCATAACAGGTCAAGTGGGAGGGAGGAGCAGCTGGGAGGCGGGAGTGGGGCGGTCGATGGGCGAGGGAAGGGTCACAGAGGGCAAAATAGGGCGGAGCCACGGGGAGCAGCGGCGGGAAGCGTGGGGCCGGGGGGTACAGGGGGCGAGGAGCGAAAGGAGCGAAAAACAGATGATGTAGAAGGCAAAATACAGAATATAAGGCTCACAAGCAGCAGTCAAAGCGAAAAAACAAATACAAACAATTTAGGCAGAAATACAGAGGCAGTCACCCGCGGCGAACTACCGGCGACGGCAGCAGAGTCACGGGTGCACAGGGGGAGCCGAGTGGCGTGAGGAGTGACCAGGACAGGTCACAGCCACTGCTGCGCGGCGGCCTCCATAAGAGGCCAAGTGGGAGGGAGGATCAGCTGGGAGGCGGGAGCTGGGCGGCCGATGGGCGAGGGAAGGGTCACAGAAGGCAAAAGGGGGTGGAGCCATGGGGAGCAGCGGCGGGAAGCGTGGGGAGGGGGGTACTGGGGGCGAGGGGCGAAAGGAGCAAAAACAGATGATGTAGAAGGCAAAATACAGATTATAAGGCTCACAAGCAGCAGTCAAGGCGAAAAAACAAATACAAACAATATAGGCAGAAATACAGAGGCAGTCACCCGCCTTTACTCCCGGCTGCGGCAGCAGAGTCACGGGTGCACAGGGGGAGCCGAGTGGCGTGGGGAGTGACAGCGTATTGGCCAGATACCTGTAAAATATGTTCTTTCTCTTCTCTCTCTTTCAATTCTTTCACCTCTTTCTTTCTCAACTCCAACACTTTGTCATACACATTCTTCTGTTGCTCTTTTTCAATCAATGCTTGCTGACGCTTCGCTCTTTCATGCACTTCTTTCTCCCACATGCACACACAGTCAAACATATCACGTCTAGACTTTCGCTCAAACATACATTGTTCCACATACTTAATCTTTCGTATATCAAATGACCCATGTATAGGCCAACGTAACTCAGGATCCTTGCGAGTGTATTTATTCCACAATGTGCTGTACATTATGGAAGAAAGACCGTGTTTAACATACATGTCTCTATTAGGCATCCCCTCTGGGGGAGCCGGTTGCTATTTCTCAAGTCTCAAACTGGTACCACTACAAAAGCAACACATCCTACGAAGTGCGCTAAAAACAGGCATGCCAAAAATAGTGCAAAATATGCAGTATTATAAACAAAGTAGCACTTAAGGCACTTCTAGTACGATGTGCCGTTCAAATCCAAATCAAAAATTGGAGAAAAGTCTCCACACAGTGTTCCTAAAACTACCTTACCAAACAAGGGCATCCAGAACCCATAGTATGTGCCGAAAAACGTCTCTTACCACTCACAGGGCGTCCAGATTCCAACTGCCAAGTTCTAAATTCGACCAAACAGTCAATGCGCAGCAAATAAACTGAAGAGATCTCAGTCGAGGACCGGCGCCACCTGGATGGTCAGATCAGAAAGAAAGGAAAAACGCCTTGGTTTGCCAAGACTCGGGTCTCCTCGGGCAATGATCGTCCGCGGCGAGATCCCAATCCTTCGTCGCGATCACTCATTCGGGCATCTGAGTCCTCGTTGAGCCCCACGTGTCGGGCTCCAATTTGTAGTAGCAAGCCTCAGCAAGGCCCACCAGTGCAAGGGGTTTGCCCTTCTCTGCACAAAGTCCTTAGACCGATAGGAAGAAGTTGGCACAGAAACTGGAATAGAAAAGATAACATTTATTACACCTCATGAGGTGGTGCTACGGTTCAGACAGTACCCTTCGGTATTGCAAGAAGTAGCACCGCGAACTAAAAGAGCATGGTCCATTTATACCCACACAGGGGCTCAAAAGAAGGCGATACAAACACAGAAGCAAGTTTTATGTACATATAAGGTAATATAGAAAGGCACAATTGATCAGTGGGAGGATGTAACGGTTTCGGGAACTGGTAACAAAATTCCTGTCTGGGATTAATCAATAACAGATGTAGACCCTACTGGGCAGGCGCGAAAGTGGGGGATGCTAAATATAACTCGTTGCCGGGCAGATTTCAAGCGCAGTTAACAGGATAGGACAAAGCAAATTGTCGACACACGGCAGTATGTAGCAAACAAAATGGCTGCCATGAATACAAAATGGAGTCCACTGAATGTCACGATAATAGCTAAAACTGAGATGTCTTCTGCTAATGCTTAATCCAGTCGCTGTTAAATTACAACACACTAATGCAAAACGCGATTCGCTGCCCTTCCAGCTGAGATCCGAATCGGCCCCTATATGTTAAAGACTTGTAGGCAAGTTAAATTGGTAAATCCAGAGTAAGCTAATTTAACCATGTTTAAAGGGTGAAAGCACATGCTCTGCGTCCTGTAGAACAAGTATACAAAGTTCAAACTCCAGCAAAAATAAGATTCGGAAAAAGGCAAAAAATGTGTACTGATCGTGCTGATAAAGTGAATTTGCTACCATGATTTAATTGTCCTTTGGGTTGAATCTTCATCCTCAAACAATGTTTTCTGTAAATAAAATGGCTTTTATTTTCAATGGATGCATACAGAGTTTATTTTGTTATAATTTCATGCCCCATCCTGTATTCAAGTTTTAAATACTCAACCGCCTAACAAAATAAACCTCGTATTCTGTACTCATTATCCTTTCAAAGTCCACTGTATGAAGATAGACTTTTGGGTATCCACTTGCAAGACTAGAACCTGAAGTCTTGGTGCAATAGTGGAAAACAAAATCACCAAAATCACCAACCGTGGATACAGCCCAGTAACAAGTGACCTCCTCAACCATAGTGACCTGGTGTTATAGAAAAGAATCCTTCAACTTAGAATTTTCAAATTGCTACTATCATTCCTTAACAACACATACACCTCACTCCTTATATTCCTAATTATATTAACAATCCTCAAATAGAACCTCTAATTCTGCTATCTCAGCTATTCTGATTTGGGATTGATGCTTCTTCCTAAAGAAACACAACATGCAATACAAATTGGACTAATGGAATTTCCACACTGTTGACCTCACCCATGCAGACCATCGACCTCAATGCATCCACCTGAAGCAATGTATTTAGTGTGATTTGCATGATGTGAAAATGTATTAGTATTGCTATAGTAACTTGTAAAACACAAACCTAGATAGAGAGCCATTGCTCATATCAGGGAGCATGATTGAATCAATATTAAAAACATATAGATGGTTGGATAATCCTTTTCTGTCTGCAGATGGGAAGACTTATATAGGGCCTGATTTAAAGTTTGGCGGGTGGGTTACTCCATCATAGACTTGACGGATATCCAGCCTACCTTATTACAAGTGCCATAGAATATATACCCTTGTAATAATGCAGATGGGATATCTGTCACGTTTGTGTCAAAGTAACTCATCTACCAAACTCTAAATTAGGCACAATGTATTTTCTATGGTTAAATATTAAAGGCAAGGAGGAAAGAGAACATTTAAGCTTGTTCCTGAATGTCAAGACTGATTTGATGATTTTCATGTACTATGTTAGTATATTTCGATTCCTGGGTACATAGATTAAGATTTCAGGTTTAGTGGTTGTTTGCTACTAGGCTATTAGAGGAATAATGTTATGGCTTTTTGTTTGTGTGTTTGCTAAGGTGATTAGAGTTTGTGCGAAGAAGAATGTATTGCTGATTGTTAATTCCTTTACTTTTAGAGGAAATAATGATAAAAGTACTGAACATCCGTGTGCCTAGCATGTAATCAATGACACCAGTTTATACCACATAGCCATCATGCAAGTGAGAAAGGGTTCGTGTCCAGGGCAAAGGTTATGAAGTTAGTGTCAGGCAGGTGAGTTTATATTTTGTGTAGGAAAGAGAGCTGGTGTTGATCTGCCTGAAATTTCTTGACAATGTAAGTTTGCAGAAAAGTACTCTGTCCATGATGAAGCTACATGTCTTTTGTTTTGCAGACTTGCCTTGCGAATATATTAATTTGCATTTACAGAGCTATTCCTGAATTTGGGGCTAATCTTGAGCTATTGCAGATGAGAAAGCTTCCGATTTCTGTCAGGTTCAGAAAGGCATTTTACATCCAGGCTGAGCAGGCAGGGGTGACTGTTGTCTGTGATGTTACAAATGTCATCTAAAACTGGTATTGTAATCATCCTAGTGATTTATCATCTTCTGAAACCTAGCTTGTCATATAGAAGATAGTCATTGTTGCTTTGTTTGTTAAGTATATGATACATGGGGGGCGTGGTCTCGCGCCGTGAGAAGATGGCGGCTTCCTTCTAAGCTCCACTCGGGCGCTGAGCTTTTATCTTGGTTTGCAGCCTGTCTTTCAATATTTCATGCCTCGTGTTGATGAATTATGTGGGCTGAGGGGTCGGAGCAGCGATTGAGGCTGTTTTGACCTCTTCCCTCGCATTCCTGCATTAGCGGCAGCAGCAGTGATTATCTCCTTACGGAATGTGAGCGGCGGCTGCCATTTCCTGTCGACCGCTCGCTCTTCACTTCTTTAAGGTACCCGGCATTTTCTGCATATTAACGCACGGCAACGTTGTCATTTTCCCCATGTTGTCTCTTCTGCACAGAGAGTGCTGGATTACTGACTTTCTTTTCACTACTGCAATATATTGCTAATTTTGCCGACTTTGAGCCACCATGTTGTTTCCCTGCTTCATTTTTACTCAGGACGTAGCTCACATCTTCCTCAATGTTTTCACAATATTAGCATGGTGCTCTTTTCTTCATAATGCCTGCTAGTCTGAATTTTATATATTGTGAGTATTTTTAAATTCTTATTTCTTGTCACATTCTTGTCACGCCTTCTAGCCACTACCATTTTGATGACCTGTCATGTAATCTACTCAATACGGCCCCGTTTTGATTGCTGGTTGTCTACGTATTGGAGTACTGATGGAGGGTGACGCGCTTTTTTTTATTTTTGGATATTTTTTTTTCTGGAACCTCACTAATATTGATAGGCTTTTTTCAAGACTATGGGCAGGCTGAAATCCTTTAAAATTTCTTCTCGATACTCGCACCTTTTCAAAATGGCAAATGAAGCTCCATTGTCAGTCAGAGCATCCTCTACAGGCACCAAGCCCAATAGAGCCAAAAATGATCCACCCTCACCCATTTTATCTTTGCATAACCCAGTTCTTGACACCATTCTTGATGAGGTGAGGGTTCCTAAGTCCTTTATGTCCATGACTAATGAGAAACTTCAACAAATTGAAGATAGATGGATTATTATGGAAGCTAAAGTGTTGGATATGGAACAACGTATTAGTGACCTATATGATGTTTCTACAAAAATTCCAATGTTGGAACTAGAAATTCAACGTCTCAAACTCCATACAGAGGACCTTGAAAACAGCAATAGACGCAACAACTTACGTCTTTATGGTCTGCCGGAAAATATTGAAGGTCCAGATATGCTTTCATTCCTAAAGAAATTCCTTTCAGAACTTTTGGACCTTCCTCCAGACTGTTCATTAAATATTCAACGAGCACATAGACTTGGACGTCTTCAACCTCATGCATCCAAGCCCAGAGTAATCATTATGTTTTTCCTAGAGTTTACAGACTTATTGCGTGCTCTCTCTGCAGCCAAAGCAAAACATCATCTCAAATGGTCTGGACATACCATTTTCTTATCACAAGACCTCTCCAATGCCACTCATGGTAGACAAAAATAATTTTTATCTCTTAGACCTCAGATGCGACAAGTGAATATTCGTTATGGTATTCTTCATCCTTGTCTGTGTAAAATTACGCATAATGGTGATGAGTACAGGCCTCAGCAAGGCCTGCGAGTGCGAAAAGGTTTCGCCCTTCTGTACGCAAAGTCCTCAGACTACATAAGAAATTGGCACGGAAACTGGAAATACAAAAACATAGTTTAATAAACCTTTAAAGGTGGTACTACAGCCCACACAACACTCTACAGTATTGTACAGGTAGTACAAAGAACTCGGACATGCGGTCCCCTCTTATACACAAAGAAGGGGCTCATAAGTGGGTGGTTACAGCATTGATTTACGACCTTATATGGTCATTTCTCAAACATGATCGATACATGGGTGGAGTTAACGGTTCATGGAACCCCTCGAATGCACATTCCAATCCCCTCTAAGCAGAAACAGATGTTACACACACTGGGCATGCGCTAAACAAGCTGGAACTATTTATAGCCTGTTGCTGGGCAAACTCCAGGGGTGACAGTCAGTGAGGTAGGACTTGCCTTGTGGCGAGCACATGGCAGAGTGTAACATACAAAATGGACGCCGGAAAACAAGATGGAGTCCGGCCGTATTTGCAAATATGAGCGGGAAAACTAAAATGAAGACACAATAGCATGTCTTCAGCGAATGCTTAACATTATCGCTGTTTTATTTGCAACAGACGACCCTTTCAGCATTTGCTGAAGACATTCGGTTTTCTAGGATAATCTAAATACTCATCGTTTATATCGATGCTCATCATATCCGCTATCTCTCTAGTTATAGTTTTCTTATGAGCAGCATCTGCAACAGCTTGTTTATTAGGCACACAAAGTGAGACACATAACAAGCATATCATAGGGCTACATTGAATGCATACACAGCAGGTGAATAATATGACAATAATTATGCATAGCCCAGTAAGAACCTTCCAACCCCATGTGGAAATTAAGGTCCAGAACCACCCAGAGAAAGGCCAAGATCCATTTTCTTGATGTATATCAGCTGCAATTTTGTGTAATTTGTAAATAGCTTTATACACAGAAGGAGTGTGGTCAGGTATGAACACACAACAGCTACTTCCAATAATTCTACAAGCTCCACCTCTATCTGCTAACATAACGCCAAGAACCATTCGGTTCTGCAACACAACAATCCTAGTAATTTGTAACTCTTCAGTAAGGTTCCCAAGAGCTGCAGCAGTTTGATTAGTAACAGCTTCCACTACTCTTGTTAATCGTCGTATCTTCCTGCTATTCAGAGCAGCTCCCACAACGAAAAACAATCCTAAATTGAAATCTATGTACTGCTGCAGACTGGTGTCCGTCTGATCAACATCATCTATGGATAAAGTCAGTTTAAATCTGTTCACAGTTACATTATTCAACAACTTCAAGTATTTATAATATGAGACAGGTGCCAAAAATACAGGTGGCAATAAAAACGATACATAACATACTCCAGACCATCCAGCTGGTAATCGATAATAGCCCTTATTCCCACATACAAAATAGGTGTTATGTGAAGCAAGGAAAGTACTGTTATTCAGGCCATCAATGTTCAATACAACAATACAGTCACTAACACCCACAGGAATGTGGCCTACACTTTGTACACATAAATCAGCTTGTGCTTGGGCCACTGAAATCACGAACTTCTCTTGTCCAACAGTGTCTCTAGTGTTCGTGAAGATATAAGGGGTCGATTCATTGTCCGGTCGATATTCTTCCCACTCCCATAATTATATGGCGCATTTTACAGGGAGTTTTACATTTTGTGCTCCTGTAAAATTTATTTAATCATGTTTTAAGTGACTGCAACTTGATCCTGTGGAGCCATCACTGTATTATACTTTGTCACTATGCGTCGACCACGCTGTTCACCTTAGCCCTTGCACTCTCACTATCACCTATTGTATATATCACTACTCACTAAGTGCCTTCGGGTTGTCACATGATTTGCTCTGTACAGTGCTGTCCAACTGTATTGCCATGTGTAAGACCCTTTTTCTAATTGGTGAATAATAACCTTTTAAATCTTCTCGAGACTCCTTGTTGCTTAATGATGTAATGCGAATTGCATACATTGTTTAAACTGCCCTTTATTGATACCTGTTGGGAATTGTTTTTGTTTATATATCTTTATCTTGATGACATTCCTTGTTCAGTTTGAAAATCAATCGTCCTACTGTAGGTTTCCTTGTAGCAAAAAGCAAAGTGTACCACGCTCTACAAGAGCCATTGTGCGAAAAGGGAAGTGGTATGAACGGTGTTCCCCCTTTCTTTTGATGCGCTGGCATCATCCCACATATCCAGCAATCTGTGGCATTTGTAGCAACATGGGTATGATGCAACATCTGAATGAAAGTGTTGTTCAGATATGACTGTCGATGTTTCAACTCTTGATAAGGGAGTGTATAGAAAAAGTGCTCATCAGGGACTGGAGTAGAAACAACATACAGTTCACGGGCAGGAGCTTTCTCCTCAACAAACCACATGACTGTAGCAATGACTGCTATAACGAAAATGAACCCTACAGAACCAAAAATCATTCTTTTATCCATCTCGAGCAAAATGTACACAGTATCTTCCTGAAACTAAAGTATTGTCAGAACTCTTACCCCGTAGGTAGCCGTTGTTTTCTTCACCATCGGGCCAAGACGGGTGTCACTACTCTAATGCATGGCTGATCCCCCCCCCCTTGCCTCATTGGCTCTCCGTTTCACAAACCTAGGGACCGTTCTGACAACTTCTCATACAAATGCAGGTTCTTTCCTTGGACGCAGATTGTATCTTCTCGATGCAGGCGTTGTTTGGTCCGGGAAGAATTCCTCAGAATCGTCAGGTACCACAGCACGGCCTCTCTCCGTAGTCAGGATATCTCGATGATCAGTCAGCACAGCAGGTTCCACCAGATCAGGTTGCACTTTCCGGCAGTGGATAGAATGGATCCAGTTCCTGCGATTCGTCACTCGTACTGCTGTTCTTGTGGCTAGGAGGACCTGTTCAGGGCCACACCATCTCGGCTCCAGACTACTCGACCTCTCAAAGGACTTTACAAGGACTAAATCACCAGGCCGGAGATTGTGACCTTCTCCTGTGGACCGATCAGGGAGTGCTTCTCGAACCTGTTGATGAATGGAAACCAAGCTATCAGTTAATTGTGCCAAATAGTCATTCATTAAAACACAAGGTACATCATACACTGAACTCGGTTTGGGCACCCCCCATATATTCATGGGGCGCCCGAAAACTATCTCATAGGGCGTTAGGCCCGTCCAAGAGTGTGGTACCGATCTGATAGACAGCAATGCCAAAGGCAGAGCATCTGGCCAAGTCAGAGAAGTAGAAGCCTGTATTTTCGCAATCTTCAATTTAAGCGTGCCATTGTATTTTTCCACCAATCCTGCTGATTGTGGGTGGAATACTGCGTGGAACTTCTGCACGATGCCTAATCCCTTCAGGACATACTTAATAACGTCCGCCACAAAATGGGACCCGTTATCACTCCACAACAATCAACAAACACCAAAACGAGGAAAGAATTCCTTCAGAAGCACCTTAGCAGTAGTCATTGCAGTATTGCCCTTAGTAGGGTATGCCTCAATCCATTTGCTGAATGCACAAACCACAACCAGGACATACTTCAGATTATTACAGAGTTCCAGCTGAATATAATCCATTTGCAATACTTCAAAAGGTGCAGTGGGTGTTGCAAATCCTCCTGCTGGAGGTGGTGTCCCTTTTCCTGGATTATATTTAAGGCAAATCATGCAGGTCTGTACCACTCTTTTAGCCGTGCTAGCAATTTCTGGATGCTCCCAATCTTGTGTAAGCAATTTCACAATTGCCGAAGCTCCAACATATGCTAGCCCATGTGCCATCTGAACCATAGGTTGTACGAAGGCTGTGGGTAACTTCCACTTATCCATCTGCTTATTCCTCCAACAACCCTCATCATCCAGCTCTCCATCTTTGGACCATTGGTCTCGTTCTTTCTCAGTAGCAGTCTTTCACATCTCTTGTACTTTTTCCCTAGCAATGTGCCACCGTTCAGCTTGTGACTTCACAACATACATCGTCGTGGAGCCAGGCTGCATCGCAGTTTCACGTGCCACTCGATCTACAAACGCATTTCCTTGTCCCACTTTGTCTGTTACTTTCTTGTGTGCACTACATTTCACTATAGCTATCTTCTTAGGTAGCGTCAGTGCAGTCAAAAGGTTTTGTACTAATTCTCCATACATTATCTGGGTTCCATGCGATGTCAAAAAACCCCTTTCCTTCCAGAGCAGGCCAAAATCGTGCACTACTCCGAAAGCATAGCGGCTGTCTGTGTAGACATTCACACATAATCCTGCACTAAGCTCACAAGCTCGTATCAACACTATCAGTTCCGCTGCCTGAGCTGATTTCTGTGGTATGCGTGCTGTCTCCACTATCGTGTGTAATGTGGTTATTGCATATGCTGCGGAAGTGGTTCCGTCTGGTAACTTTAAACAGGACCCATCCACCCACAGCTCCTCATCCACATCTGAAAAAGGCGTATCTTGTAAATCAATACGACCCTTTGTCTGTTCCTCGGTCACAAAGACACAGTCATTCGTCTCTTGCGCCTCAGGCTGAGTCGCTGGGAAGGGCAACAACGTAGCTGGATTTAACGTTGCACATCTCTTCAAAGTTATATGAGGAGCCAACAATGTCAGCTCGTATCCTGTCAGACGAACACTAGTTAAATGCTAAGTCTTTGTCTGATTCAAAAGGGCATCAACAGCATGGGGGACCAACACCAACAGCTTATGAAATAAAACTATCCCTTCACTCTGGCGTATTGACACAGCTGTCGCCGCAACTGAGCGAAAACACCCAGGCAACGCTCGAGCAACAGGATCAAGTACTGCCGAGAAGTATGCACAAGGGCGCTGCTTATCGCCGTGCATCTGCACTAACACTGATAATGCACATCCATCTCTCTCATGCAGATACAATGTAAAGGGCTTTGTGTAATCAGGGGTGCCTAATACTGGTGCTGAACAAAGGGCCTGACGTAATTGGTGAAAAGCATTCTCACATTCATCCGTCCATGGAAGGGGGTCTGGGGTATCCTTTGTCAACAGGCCTAACAGTGGTTTAACTATGTATGAAAACCCTAATATCCACTGTCTACAAAAGGAGGTAAGACCCAAAAAGGCTCGAACTTCGTTCTGCGTGGAGGGTACTGGTGTGTCTAAGATGGCTTGAATATGATCTGGTGTAAGTGCACGTCCCTCCTTAGACAAAAGGCGACCTAAGTAGGTTACCTTTGGTCTACAATATTGCAGTTTCTTTTTCGATACTTTGTGATTGTGGGATGCCAAAAAGGTAAGTAAGGACAAAGTGCACTTTTCACATTGCTCAGGGGTGTCGGCAGCCAACAAGATGTCATCGACATATTGTATAAGCGCCACACCGTCGGGTAAAACAAAAGAATCCAATTGTCTTTTCAATGCCTGACTGTAAATGCTAGGGCTCTCAGTATAGCCATGAGGAACTCTACAGAATCTGTACGACCTATTATTCAACGTGAAGCCGAAAAGATATCGGCTGTCAGGATGAATAGGGATCGAAAAGAAAGCATTCTTCAAGTCTATAACAGAGAACGTCGTTGCTGTGTGCGGGACCAAAGTAAGGAGTGTTTTGATATCAGAAACCACTGGGTATTGAGGTATCACTATCTTATTAACCTCCCTCAAATCGATAATAAATCAATAGATCCTGGTGTCAGTGTCTTTCTTCAAAATCAGTAGTATAGGACTGTTACACATATTATATGGAACTTCTTCAACCACCCCTACTTTAATCAAGTCCTGCACTATCTGTATAAGCGCCTCCTCCCCCTCCTGTGAAATCCGATACTGAGGCAGGCGTGGCAGCACAGCTCCCTCCTTGACACTGATGTGCACCGGAGGGATGATCATCTGTCCCACGTCGGTATCGGACGTGGCCCACAAAGACTCAGGCAAAGAGGCGATTGCAGTCTCTACTGTTATCATGTACACCCTCTCCATTGGTGGATAATTATCATTCAGAATAACACGTACCCCCTCAGGGGAGCACCGTATCGTGGCCCGAAAATATTTGAGCATGTCCAGGCCCACGATATTATCAGGAGTTTTTGGGGAAAGTAGGAATGGGCATGGTGCAGCAAACTGATCTACATAAAGTGCAAGAAGTTGTGACAGTGGGCTAACAGAAGGCGTTCCATCGAACCCTATTGACGTAATTGTTGAGCCAGACAGGGGAGCCCTCGGAACCAATTTTTTGGACAAAGCGCTACTAGTAGCTCCTGTGTCAACCAAGAACCTATCAGTAGAGCCCAAAACATGTGCTGTAACATAAGGACCTCTCTGATCTACAGGTACTTCAACTGGTTCCTTATCCCATCCTACGCAATCCTATGCATACTGTGAATCATGCTGTTCAGGAGGTGCATAGTCAGACATTTGGTACTGATTCCTTCGATCAAAAACATTGGACCCATCTCGGGGTCGCACATTAGAATCAAATCTAGCTCGGTCATTCGTGTTGTTTCTACGGCCTGAAAAATTTCCTCTACCCCTCATAGACCCCTGCCCCTGCTCCTGGCGCTGTGCACGCAACACCGGGCACTCGTTCGCCCAATGGCCTTTCTGCCTACTATACGCACATTGATCCCGGGCCAAATCAGTACGGCCCGAAGGAGAGTTAGAAAAATTCCTGCCGCCCCCATCATTACCTCTACGAGTCGGCCCATATACTTGCGCTAACATAACCTTCGTTTTTAGATCTTTAGATTTCTTTTCCTCACTACCCTTTGCTTCTAATTACTGACGCTCGTAATACTGAGCCATCGTCAGGAGGGAGGCTGGTGTCGAAGTCGTCCAAGAACTTTCACTTGCTTTTAATCGAGCAGCTATACTTGGTAATAAATTTGAAACATATTTATCAACAAAAAGGTGTCGACCCGTGTCGTCCGTAAGTGATTGACCACTAAAATCATGAAATGTTTCTTCAAATCGTGTGACAAAATCTGAAACGGATTCATCTACTTTCTGTTTACATGACGCTAACATAGTCCAATCAATCTTTTTAGGGGGAATAAGCATTTTTAATTTAGCTAAAATAGCAGCAGGAAGTTCTAAAATGGCCTGGGGCGGCTTCTGTGCTGGTTTCCTCTCCCTGTCCTCATCCTCAAGGTCCGCCCATCGAGCTTTAAATGCCTGAAGGTCATCAACCTTTCGTATTGAGCTCCACATATCTGGGGGTAATATAAGCCCAAAGAATAAGTCAATATCGGCCAGTGTTTCATGGTACAAGAATTCAAAGCCCCCCCAACTTCCTCATAAAAGGCTGCGGGATTCTTTCAAAGATCAGATAATGCTGCCTTCAATGCCATAACGTCTGCCCTATTCCAAGGAGTATAAACCAAATTATAGATAAAATACCCTTGAGCATCCGCTGACCCTCTATCTGAACTAGTACCCGCTCCTTTAGGAGGAACATTCAAAGGCGCCGCCTCCCGCATTGGTTTAACATGCACTGCATCGATCTTATCTGAATAAAAGATGGATGACTGCTTCCCGCCGCCAGTCAGATTCAATTGTTCCTCGCCGGCTTTCCGTTTCCGTGCTTCGTCCCGTAGCCGAAACGTGTCATCCCGTAACGTAAATAACCGTCGAATTGCAGCAGGAACCTGAGAAGGAGAAAAAAGACCTTTACGCAATCCTTTTGCATTAGCTATCACATCATCTGGTTCAAGAACATCGGAGTATTTTCGAAAAGCTGACACTACTTCATTAGAAAGATAATCAGTAAAATATAACTTCTCCCTATCTTCCCATGACTCTAGTTCTGTCAACAAGTCAGTGAGAGTAATAGAATCTTTGTTAACCCAATGAGCAATCTTACAAAGCTCAGTCATACGGTCGAGCGATAACATAGAACGCGTATCCACTTTCTGTCCGGATGGTTTGGAGTCTTGATTTCCTCCACTCGGGGGGCGGACGGTCCAGCGTAGGGCGGTGGTGAACGATCTAATAACAAAAAATCATCATCAGATTTATTAAGGACAGGATAGAGAGGCTGACGAACAGGGTACTGGCCAGATATTTGCAACCGGCGTTCTTTCTCCTGTTTCTCTTCTAATTCCTTTGCTTCGCGCTTTTTCACCTCATGCGCCTTCTCATGCTCACTCTTTCGCTGCTCTTTCTCAATCAGTGCTTGCTCACGCTTCTCACGATCTCGCACCTCTTTCACCCACATTCGTATACATTCAAACATATCTTGCCTCACTCGCCGCTTACACATACACTGCTCCACATACTCAATTTTCCTCAAATCAAACGATCCATATATAGGCCATCACAACTCAGGATCCTTCTTTGTATATTTCCTCCACAACGTGCTATACATTATGGGGGAAAGACCAAATTTGACGTACATGTCTCTAGTCGGCGTCCCCTCTGGGGGAGCCGGCTGTGATTCTTCAAGTACCAACCGGTCATTTCCAAAACAGCAGCACCAGTTACGAAGTGCGCTAAAAACAGGCATGTCTAGAAATAATGCAGAATATGCAATATTTATAATTAAATGGCACTTAAAACGTTGCGCCGCTCAAATTCACATGTCAGGAGAAATATCCCCACATTGCCCGCCTATATGGGTTGCAACTCATATATACATTCACCGAATCAATAATATGACTAGTCACTACCAAACAATCAATCAAATTAGTCGGGGCAAGAGTATAAAACTGCCTTGCCAAACAAGACTATCGAAGGCTCGGAGCAAGGATCGTACAACGATTCTTACCAATCAAGAGCGTCCAGATTCCAACTGCCAAGTTCCGAATTCGCCCAAACGGCCACTACGCGGCAAACCGACAGAAGAGATCTCAGTCGATGATTGGCGCCACCCAGATGGTCAGATTGGAAGGGAAGGAAGAATACCTCGGGATGCCAGGACTAAAGGCGCCGCTGGCAGTGATCACGTCCCCGGCAAGGTTCCAATCCTTCGTCACGACTAGTCCTTCGAGCATCCGAGTCGCCGATGAGCCCCACGTGACTGGCGCCAATTGATGAGTACAGGCCTCAGCAAGGCCTGCGAGTGCAAAAAGGGTTCGCCCTTCTGTACGCAAAGTCCTCAGACTACATAAGAAATTGGCACGGAAACTGGAAATACAAAAACATAGTTTAATAAACCTTTAAAGGTGGTACTACAGCCCACACAACACTCTACAGTATTGTACAAGGTAGCACAAAGAACTCGGACATGCGGTCCCCTTTTATACACAAAGAAGGGGCTCATAAGTGGGTGGTTACAGCATTGATTTACGACCTTATATGGTCATTTCTCATGGAACCCCTCGAATGCACATTCCAATCCCCTCTAAGCAGAAACAGATGTTACACACACTGGGCATGCGCTAAACAATCTGGAACTATTTATAGCCTGTTGCTGGGCAAACTCCAGGGTTGACAGTCAGTGAGGTAGGACTAGCCTCATGGCGAGCACATGGCAGAGTGTAACATACAAAATGGACGCCGGAAAACAAGATGGAGTCCGGCCGTATTTGCAAATATGAGTGGGAAAACTAAAATGAAGACACAATAGCATGTCTTCAGCGAATGCTTAACATTATCGCTGTTTTATTTACAACAATGGTTCCTCCTGTTCATTTGTTGAACCTACTGAATTGAGGTCTTATCTCTTGAATATTTCTTCGAATTTTGCTACTGGTTCCTCATCCCAACTTTAAGTGTCTTCTTCTGTTATGCTTCTCACTCATCGTAGAATTTTGTGAATCTAATCTTTCTCTCCTTTCCTCCGTCCTTTGCTCCTAGTTTGTCAAATTGTCGCTAAAGTTTTCATATTTCTTTCACTATTTCTGTATTTTGGCTGTTTAATATTCCATTCCTATTTTCTCCTCTTCTGTTGTTTCATCTTTCATCTGTGCAGTTGCGCCTCATGCTTCCATTCTTGCTTGTTCTTCTTAGTTCTGGATCTTTTTCCTTGATCTACCTACCCTTTCTTCTAATTATTCATTCTTTTTCTCTCTCTATTATTCTTTTTTTGTTTACTTCTCCTGTTTGATAATATTCCTTTGGTTGCATGTGTCCAGAATTATTGTTTATTTTGCGCTAATGTATTGTTTATTTTCCTCTCATACATGGTGTTTATCTCCTTTCAGCTGTTCCCTGGAAGTGTGTCATCTTCTTCCGTGTAATACCCTCCCAACCCTCCAATATGTGTAATTTTGTCATGTGGAATGTTCGTTGTCTTAGACACCCCATCAAGCAACAAAAGGTACACTCTCATCTATCAAAACTGAATGCTCAGGTTTCTTTTATTGAAGAAACGCACTGTAATGAAGCCGAATCGCTTAAGTTGAAACGGCAAATGGTGGGTCAGGTTGTGTTTTCTCCTTCATCAGGAAATAGGGGGGGATATTATTTCATTAATCATTACATGTTCACATTCTAGCTACACAAAATGATGCTGATGGACGATGGGTGATGGCTACAGTTATCATACAAAATAAAGAGTTAGTTCTCTTGAATATTTACGGCCTAGTCAGGCCTAATCCTGACTTTTGGAACTCTATCAAAATGTTACTTTCTTCTTTTCATTCTCCAAACATTATCATTGCTGGTGACTTTATTCAATGGATTGACCCTTTCTCTGACAGATTATCAAGTGTAAATGTAATCCAGATAAATCCCACAAAGCCTTTCAATCAGCCATTGCCTCTCGTTCATTGTATGATACTTGGAAAACTTGTAAACCTGACTCTCTTGAATGTACTTTTTTTTCAAGCGTCCATCAAACTCATTCCAGGATTGATTATATTTTGGTTGACAAATCCCTTCTCCCATCACTTTTGTCTTCGGAGATTGGTTCCTTTTTTATGTATGGCCATGTACCTGTTATCTCCGTTTTAGACCTCTCCTTAAGTTTCCCTAAATTTAGTCGATGGAAGTTTAATATTATTTAATGTCTGATACCCTTTTTATTTCCGAGGCTACTAAGTTCAATAATGAATTTTTCACACTTAATAACCCATCTGATACCTCTACTTCCAATAATTGGGATACCTTTCAGGCCGCTTTTCGTGCCTTCACCATTTCAGATGTTGCCAAGAAAAAAAAATATATATATATACAGCGCTACTTCAACACTTAAAACTATTGGAACATACATTTTTTACATCTAAATCCTCTTCTGCCCTTCATAAATTGATGAAAGCCAAATCTGAACTTAATAAATTGGCACCTTTTGATGCTTGCAATGTACTTCTTAAAATTAAATCTAAATACCATGGAGGACAAAATAAAGCTGGTAAGATGTTGGCTAATTACTTAAAAATTAAATCTGAATGCAACAATATTGGTCCTATTTTAAATGAATCCACCAACGTCCTTGCTTCAGCGGATGATGACATTGGTAAAAAAATTAAATCCCCTATGGCTGCACTGTCCCTAGATGCTGAAAAGGCTTTTGACCGGATTGATTGGCAATTCATGTTTCGAAAGCTTCAATGGTTCGGATTTGGCCCAACTTTCATTTCCAATATTAAGTTATTATATTCTCATCCCAGTGCCAGTATCTTTGTAAATAATCGTTTTTCCACATTTTCCTCCCTTTCTAGAGGTACACTTCAGAGCTGTCCTCTCTCTCCCTTATTATTTGTTCTATGCCTTGAACCATTCCTTGAATGCATTTGTTTCAATCAGCTTATTTCTGGTCTTACTACTCTTTAGAAACTAAGATGTCAGCATATGCTAATGATATATTAATATATATGTCTAACCCTCATATCTCCCTCCCTCCCTTTTTGGATGAGGTCCAACTTTATTCTAGTATCTCTGGATATAAATTGAACTTCTCAAAAACAGAAGTACTACCATTGAACTCCCTATGTTATCAATGAATGAAATGAAATGAAAAATGGATTTGTAAAGCGCATGGCTGCCCGAAAGCATCCCAGCGCTATGGAACAAGGAGTCCCGAGAAGAGTACCAGAGTCTAAGAGTCCTGGGGGAACAAAAAGGTTTTAAGAAGTTTTCGGAATTTCGGGTAATTCGGCTCCTTCCGAATCCTGGCCAGATGGGCGTTCCACAAGTTTGCTGCATTCACTGAAAATCAGCGTCCCCCGGTTCGAGTCTGCTTGATTCTCTGAACAATGGCCAAATTGCCATGATCGGATCGAAGTGATCTAGTGGCCTTGTATAGGCGGACAAGATTTCCTAAAATAGGAGGTCCCTTCCCCTTTAAGGACTTGTGAGCAATACATAAGGACTTAAATGTAATCCTTTCACGCATTGGTAGCCAGTGTAGGACTCTGAGTGCAGGTCTGGCTGATAATCTGCGAGAGGTGCCAGTGAGTAGCCTCGCTGCCGAGTTCTGGACTTGTTGAAGTGTGTTAATTGTGGTTTCAGGGGCGGCCAGAAAAAGGGCATTGCTGTAGTCCAATCTCGACAGGATTAATCCCTGAATGAGTAGTTTCCTTGAGTGCTCTGGCAATAAGGGCAGAATCTTTCTAGCAGAGCGAAGTAGCCCCATGCATATGCCTGCTGTCTTTTTTGCTTGGGTCCTAAAAGACAGATCCTGCTCCAACCATACCCCCAGACTCTTTAATTCAGTCTTGGGGTGGGTACGGGCCCCCGGCAGGCAGGCCAGATGGAATTAGGTAGAGATGTTATATGGTGGCCTAGCAGCATGAGCTCTGTTTTTGCTCCATTCAGTTTGAGACGTGAGCTGTTCATCCAAGAATGGATTTCTGAGAGGCAGGAATGAAAATTTTCCGTGCAATGTTTTTCTTGGGAGAGTGAGACGACTAGTTGGGTGTCGTCGGCGTAGGTGACTACTTTAATCCCGAATGGATTTACCACATCCTCCAGGGGGGCCATGTATGCATTGAACAAGGTGGGGCTCAATGATGAGCCCTGTGGGACCCCACACTGGAGGGGGATCAATTTGGAGCGTACTGTACCTTCACATATCTGGTAGGTTCGATTCTCTAAAAAAGATGTAAGCCATCGCATAGCTGTGCCTGAGACTCCCAGACTGCTCAGCCGGTGGATTAACACCTTGGCTGCTAGGTGTTTTCCCCTCCTGTGCTGCAACCCAAGCTATACCATTGTTTCATGAGGAGCTGGCCTTGTCATCCGCGCACGGCAGGTAAGCACCATGACGAGCCCAGCTCGTCATTAGCTTCAAAGGGGTTAAGATCTTATGGTCCACCGTGTCGAAGGCTGCGCTTAGATCCAGGAGGACCACCATTGTTGATCCTCCTGAATCTAAGATACATCTTGCCTCTTCCACCACTGCTAACAGGGCAGACTCTGCTCCCTGCCCTGGGCGGAAACCTGTTTGGGAGTTGCGAAGCAGGTTATTACTTTCTAAAAAGGAGGAATGCTGCTGATTGGCTATTTTCTCCGCCAACTTGCTGATACCCGGCAGCAGCGATATTGGTCAGAAGTTAGCCAGCTCTGAAGGTTCGAGCTCTGTTTTTTTAAGGAGTGCTTTGACTGTGGCCTGTTTCCAGCTAGGCGGAACAATTCCCTGGGTAAAGGAAGCGTTAAGAAGATCTGTAATTATTGGGGCGATAGTGGTAGTTACCCGTTTTAAAATATGCATAGGAGCCGGGTCGTTGGGAGAACCACTCTTCACGGTGGGCAGAATTTTTTGGAGATCATCACTTGAAATCGGTGCAAATGAATCAAGGCAGGGCCCGGAGGTAAAGGTCGAGGAGTGGGTTAGATCGTTCTGTGGCAAAGTTTTTAGTATACTTTGAATTTTACTTTCAAAGAAGGTGGCAAGTTGATTACACCTAGCTTCCGATGCCTCTTGCACTATTGGGGGGCTCGCGCCTTAAGGAGGTCTTTGACGATCTTAAATGTCTCTCTAGATGAATTAGAGGCAGTTCTAATTTTCTCCTCAAAGTATGCGGCGTGGGCCGATTTACGGGCTAATTTATAGGTTCACATAGCTGCCCTGTACTCGAGTTTGTTGTTAGAGGCCCAGTCTTTCCTCCAGGTACGTTCAGCTTTTTTGCATATTTTCCTTAGTTCTCGTAGCTCAGGAGTGTACCATGGCGTTTTAAAGACCCTACTCTTCTTTTCCATTATTCTTTTTGGAAGGATGGAATCAAGGGAGCTATTGAGCCAATTTGTGAGGTTTTTATCCGCCTCTACTGGGTCAGGATCAGAAAGGGGAGCAGCCTGCTCTAATTTGAGGGTCCAGCTTTCGAAGGGGAGTTTGGACCACATTCTCTCTAATGTACGTCGTACCTGAGCCTGTGGATGGACAGAGTAGAATTGCCACTCAAATGGGACAAAAAAGTGATCGGACCAGGGTAATGGGAGGGGGGCTTTGATGCCAGATGTGAGATGTTCGTGAATATGGGATCGAGAAGATGCCCTTTGATATGAGTGGCATCTTTATTTTTTAGGTCCAGCTCTAGGGATTTTAACTCGATCAATACATGTTCAAGGATACTAACTTCACTTGGTGCTCCACTAAAATCACACAACTTTGTATATGGTTTTCTGATACTTTACATGCCACAATTAAACACACGTTTAATACATTACTCACTAAGATCCAATCTCTATTATTTTCATGGTCACCCCTCCATTTGTCATGATGGGGTAGGCTTGACACTTTAAAATGATGGTTGTTCCTCATATCCTTTATACTTTATCTATGTTACCCTTTACTCCCTCTCTCATATTTTTCACAAATTAACTCCATCTGTAAAAAATTCCTATGGAACAAAAAACATCCTCTTATTTCCCTTTCTAAACTTAAACGTCCTAAATCTGAAGGAGGTGTGCGGTTTCTCGACTTCAAAACCTACCACTCTGCATTTTTAATTTGACAGTTTTTTGGCCTTACATATGAATTTGCTGATACCCCTATACCAAGGTGGATTACTTTTGAACGCTCCCAATTAAAAGATTTTTCTTTTCATAACGTAATCGTACCTTCATATCTAATCATCCCATTTTAAAATACTCCCAAAAACTATTATATAACTTATTCGTGGATGGCCTAGACCCTGTTCAGTGTTTTTTATCCTCTACTATTTGGTATAACAAATATATTAATTATAAAAGCAAATCGTTTTACTACAAATATTGGAAGGAGAAGGGAATTATTTTTGTCCATCAACTCATTCTCCAATACTCTGTTATTCCCTTTTCTGATCTCCAAACGCAGTATCAATTACTAGACATATTCCTTCATGAATATACATTAATTTCAACAGCCTTACTGTGTCAGTTAGCTACTTTTGATTTTCCTAATGTTTCGACTTCTCTTACTCCATCTACACTGTTGTATAATATTTCTCATGATAATAATCCTAACACAGCCGATATCTATAAACTACTATCATTACATGTCACTGAAAGTCCCAAATCCCCTACATAATTAGCATGGGAGACTGATTTATCTGTTACATTATCTCTTTCAGATTTGGATAAATATCGGTCTAAGTTGTTCAAAACTTCAGTTGCTCTGCGCATAACTCAGTCTCTTTACTTTCTTTATAATAGAGCAGTGATTACACCTGTTTGTATATACAAGTTCTCCCCTTCCTCATCTCCCCTATGCTGGTCCTGTTCTGAATTTAATGGAACTTTAATGCATCAAATTTACGAATGTTCTAATGTTTTGGCCTTTTGGAGTTCTATTTGGTCTATATCTATGAAAGTTTTCAACTGTGATATACCATTATCATTGAAAATTTTGATTTTTGGTTCTTATTCACCTGATTTAGATGTTGGTAATCCTATATCTTTACTGTTTGACCTATTTATTGCATTAGCATTTAAAGTTATTCTGTTACACTTGAAAGATCATTCTAAACTATCTTCTATTATTTGGTGAAACTATATATGTGATGAACATAGAATTGCTACTGTCTCTTCTTCCAATTTATCTCAGAAGATTAAATCAGATCTTTTTTGTCTGCCTTTTACTTCCTATCTCTCTTCACATGCACCTACATCTCTCTAGTTTTCTTCTCTTCTAATTTTCTTTTCTTCTTGGTTCTCTTTCTCTTTCCTTCTTTTCCTTTCCATTTCTTTTTCTAACAGCGCTTTCTTTTCTTATATTGATATATTACATGCTTTTATGCAATATGTTTATTATTCATAATATGTTGTCTCCGCTTATTTTTCTTGTTCTTCTTGTCATTCTTAAAACTCAATACAATTTCTTACACAAACCAAAAAGTTTATGATACATACTTTCTTTGCTAAAGAAAGATATTCGTGATTGGTCAGAGGTTAGTGAAATTATTGGGTGTCAGCATTGGGTTATTGATTGGTATTGTTTGTCAAATTTGTGGTGCATTAAAGAGATGCCTTCAAGGAACGAGGCCTTGGCTCTGTTAAGGAGATGTGTGAGTGCTGCGGAATAACAGAATTTGCAATGATAAATGGGAAGATGGTACCTTTGTATGAGATGACTTTGAGGTAAGTATAGATGTTGGCATGATCTGGACTTTACAGTGGCTTGAAACCTTCCATTTGGGTTTGTTGTTTGTTGGATGAGATGAATGGTGCTGACTTTCTTGAAGTTGTTGACATTTTGCGTTACCTTGTCTAATTATTTTAATATTTTCAGTGAAGAATTGGTTGAAATAGTGATCTGTAGGTGGGTCTTAAGAGAAGTGATGCAACGTTTAACAGTTTGAACATGGACCTTGTTTCTGCAATGCTTGATGTGTGAAAGGTTACTTTGGGTAAGGTGATCAGGGCTCTGTGTGTTAGAATCTCACCTATTTTGCATAATTGACTTGGAGTGGTGCTTTGTGTCATATCCTTTTTT
The DNA here is from genome assembly GCF_964263255.1 of Lissotriton vulgaris. Lineage (NCBI taxonomy): Eukaryota > Metazoa > Chordata > Amphibia > Caudata > Salamandridae > Lissotriton > Lissotriton vulgaris. The sequence goes on from NW_028241223.1 coordinate 118,717, forward strand.
CTTGGGGACCGGTTACTTACTGTTGGAGGGTGCTTGTGCATACCAGAATACTTCTTCAATTTGGGGAATGTGTGTTACTGCTGGCTTTCAGAGTAAGGTTGCTTGTGTCTAGTAGTTGATTTTAGCTGCAGAAATTACTGGGCGACAGATCAAGACGATGACATCTTTGGGGGTGTTACTATGGGTAAGTTCCTAAGGCAGCAGTGCTGGTATTTGAAGTTTTCATGTGTTCAATGGTGAGGAGTAAGTGTATGCTGGAGGGTGATTAACATAGTGGAATACTCTGTGCTATCCTCTGGGAACAGAGGATGGCATTTGAGGGCGGCATTGCAGTGGAAACTTGGCTGAGAGTGATGCCTTTAATTTACATTGGTTTGGTAATTTGGCGTTTGATATTCACAGAGAAAGTAATGTCAATCAAATTTAAAAGTGCTTCCTAGTTTTAAAGCGGAGAGTCCAATATAATGAGAATGATGTTGCTAGATTGGTTGGTAGATATGGTTTTGGTATTGTCAGATACTGAAAAGGGCTTTGCTGCTTCTGGGTGCCCAGAGAGAAAGAAGCTGTCTTTCTATCTGGGCTCTCTGGGAGGAAGTGCAATCTGAGGCGCTCCCTGGCATGGGTGCTAGAGACAGCACATTCGGGATGAGTTTTGTATGAACCCTAGGCTTACTGTATGTTTTGGCGAGTGTCTATCAATGTGATACATTTGGTAGTGCAATAAGGTATCAACATTTGTGAGGGCACGTTTTATTCAGTGTAGTTGATCTTGGGATAATGCAGGATGTTATGTTAATATGTTATGTTATGTTATGTTATGTTATGTTATGTTATGTTATGTTATGTTATGGACAAGGGCATTGAAAATGGAGATTTTCCTGGCTGTCGTACCCTAACAGCATTAACACTGGAGTAATCAAAATTTCCTTATTAAGTGTCTGTAACCAAAAATCCTAAATACCTTTTCTGAACAATGAAAGCATGGTGCAGAATAACACATATGTACAATGTCTGCTGGGTCTGTCTGGCATCTTGGGCATTTGTCATCCTCCCTCTTCCCCCACCCATAAAAATTAGCCAGCGTGTAGTATCAGTTAATCAGGGTTTTATATTGCTGGGTTTTTAGATTGGCTGACAGAAAGATTTTTGCTCCTAACTCGATTGACATGTCCAGATCAATATCCCCATGCCGTAGTTTTTCTACCCATTTTGTTTCAGTTTTTTCCATGTTGTCTGGGAGAGTCTTAGTTAGCTCCTGATAGTTTTCCCCTATCCTACTATCATGTCGCTAGACGATTTCAAGCAATGGGATTTTCTCCAGATTGTTAGGCTCCTGGAGGAGGTTTCTTAAACACCTTTGCAGCTGCATATATTTATTCTGTGTACTATTCTTAACTCCAGATCTCTGTAAAAGCCCTGCAAATGAAATATACTCATTGTTCTGAAGTAGATCTGCCACACTGTTTATGCCGTCCTTTTCCCAGCTCCTAGCCATGCCGTTGTAAATTGCTTCTGGCAATACAGCTGATCGCCAGAAAGGGGTGTATCTGTTCTGTCTGGGGGATCTTCAAGATCTTACTATCCTTCTTCCAAACCTTTCAAGCCCCCTTGATACACTTGAACCGTGTTTACTTTTAATAGCTTGGTTCAAGCTGCCTCAAAAAAAGCACTTCTGCATCGTTTCCAATGGATAGCTGATATATCGTAAGTAAACCCATGGCCTCGGTTCTACCTTTCCCAGGTAGTACTAAACTACCTAACTGTTGCAGAGCAATAGCCCAATAATAAAATTAAATATTGGGCACTCCCCATCCACCCCCCTATCTTGGTGGGGTCATAAACTTCAGTGCTCGCCGTGTTTTCTGATAACCTCAGATTAAATTGACAAACAAGACATTGATTTTATTTATATTATCCTCTACCAGTTCCAGTGGTATCGGCCGAAGCAGATACAATACTTTGGGAAACAATTTCATATTTTATTAAGTCAATGCTGCCTATTATTGTAAGATGCAATTCATCTAGTTGCTTAAGTTCAGCATATATTTTATCTATTACAGGGTCTATCTTGACAGCCCATTGAATATCCAGATGACTTGTAATGTTTACCCAAAAATACGTAGCCTCTTTGCTTTTTGGGGATCTTGTAACTGGCACTGGGAAGAGCAGATGATTTGGGGTTTTCCCTTATTCAGTAGATAGCCCGATTTCTTACTGAATCCCTCCGCCATCTTTTCTATTTCCCTAACTGCCACCACCGGTTCTGATATTATTATTGCGACATCGTCCGCATATGCTAAGATCTTAGTTTCAAATCCTATAGTGGTTACAGGTTTACTTGCTTTATTATGTACAATTTGCATGATGAATGGCTCCATGTATAAGGTGAATAAAATTGGGGAGCAAGGGCATCCTTGTTGCGTCTCTCTGGCTCTCTCGATCCTCCCTGACATATTGCCCATTATTTGTAGCTGAGCATAAGGTTTATAATACATTGCTTGGATAGCTTGCACCATCTGTGGACCGAGTCCCCTTTCTACCAAGGTACCCGCCATGATACCATGTTGAATGCTTGCTCGGCAACCAGGAGGACCACAGCCAACTCACTAGATTCTGCTATGCCCTATCAAGTATTGCAATAACCCTTCTGATGTGCTCTGTGGTCCCCCTGCCCAGGACGAAGCCATGCTGCCAAGGGGATACCAGTGCCAATATAATCCCTTGTAATCGTTTGGCCATGATTTTCGAATAAAGCTTAGCGTCGGAGTTCATGAGAGAGATTGGATGGTAAGAAGCAGGTAGTTCTGCAGGTTTACCCTATTTAGGAAAGTTCACCACATCAGTTCCCTGCCATGATGAAGGCGGTAACCCACTGTACTGGACACCCAGAAACAAATCGTGCAATAATGGAGCATTTTTGTGTACCAATATTTTGTATATTTCTAGCAGGATCTTATCTAGGCCCACTGCTATCCCCGCAGAGAGGACTCCGATAGCCTCCTGAACCTCTTCCAGAGTAACTTCTTTTTCCAGTTCCTGAGCTGTGCCTTCATCTATTCTTGTTAATGCTGGCCACCTATCATCCTGATCCGTCATGCTTGTTTCTAAAGAATCAGCCTGATATAGCTTCCCATAAAACTCCTCACAAACATTCGTAATATTTTCTGGGCCGTTCACAATTTGGCCCCTGCTATTCCGAATTTTATGAATGCTGTTCCTGACGCTTTTCTGCCTTGAACGCAGTGCTAATAGCCTTCCTGCTGTCTCACCATACTCATACATCTCCCCCGGATGTACTTGATATACTTGGGCCAGCCTTTCCTGAAAGAAGCTATTGAATTCTGCCTTTGTTAGTGCTAGTTTCAGCATGTGCTCTCTAACATCATCTTCCTGTTCCCCCTTATTGATCAGTTTGACAAGTTCTGCCTCCAATCCTGCTAGTTTTTACATTAATGAGTCAATCTCAGCCTTTCTTTGTTTCCATGACTGTCCCACATAACTAATTACTTCTCCCCTCAACCCAGCCTTAATAGAGTCCTATACAATCCTATACTATACCTATTAATATAAAAAATTCTATAGTCCAACTCTTGATGTGAGCGCAGAACTATTAGTTGGCTAGAAGTTTTTTATCTGAGTATCAGGCGCCCTGCTTCCAGTCACCACTAAATCCTATTACCTCCAACATAAGCGGATTGTGATCCGAGAAAAGTTGAGGAAATTTCTTCATTTTAACCATATCCATTATTTTACTTGAGGATAAAACGTAATCTAGCCACACATACTTCCTATGGGGGTGAGAGTAATAGGTATATCCAGGGTCATTAGATTTCTTCTCTTCCCATACATCAAACAGCCCACGGCTATTTTTAAAAGTAGTCAATGCCCTATGTACCCTGGGCTTTCTTCCTGCAGATTTCTAGGTCTGAGTCCGGTGGTCTCTAAGTGTATATTCAGATCACCACACACTACCATTGGCTATGGCCAGGAGGCAAGCTCTACTTCAAGTGTTTCCCAAATTTCAGGATCGTCCTAGTTTGACCCATATATTGTTTCCACTGTCACCCCCATAGCCAGTCTTGCAGTTGCCCAGCATCCTCGATTATCAGCTGCTACCCTCTTGGCCATTCCCATATTTTGTTTAGTATGTATTGCTACTCCTCTAATCATAAAGGTTTCGGTGGAGCATATGGGATATCCCTTTCCAAGGAAGTTGGGGACTTGCAATTCCTCTTTCATATGAAAAGGTACTTGATTAAATTTATTTATTTATTTATTGTCATTTTTAAAGCGCGGCGAATACCCGTAGGCGTCTCGGCGCTGGCTAAGGGCATAGGTCAACATCCAGGAGAACCAACGGAACCTTCCTAACTATTGATCAAACAACCAAGTCTTAAGTTGTTTACGAAATATAAGCAGGGATGGACTGGTCCTGATGTAAGAAGGTAGGGAATTCCAGAGTTTTGGGGCGGCAACCAAAAAACGCCTATCGCCCCAGGTGACTGTTCTAGTGCGTGGTACTACTAGATGATTGTGATGGGTGGAGCGGAGAGAACGAGATGGTATGTAACGGAGAAGGTTATGTTTGAGAAAGTGGGGGCCTTGATTGTTGAGTGCCTTGTAGACAATACACAGCGATTTAAACTTAATTCGACTGCATATCAGGAGCCAATGAAGTTTCCTGATGGTGTTGGAAACAGGTGCAAACTTGGGAAGTCCCGAAAGCAGCCGGGCTGCTGCGTTTTGAATTGACTGCATCTTGTTTGTCACTCGAGTTTGGGCATGTAGGAAGAGGGCGTTACAATAATCCAAGGCGGACAACACCAATGAACTGACCAGAGTTTTCCTGGCTGAATCCGGTACAAAAGGTAGAACTTTCCTGATCATTTTAAGTTTCATGTGAGCCGTGGCAGCCATCTTGTTAGCATGCGCCATGAAATTAAGACCCACATCAAAGGTAACGCCCAGATTCCTAACTTTGAGAGCTGGACTAGGAGGCGTTCCAAACGATGTTGGCCACCAAACTGATGACCAGCCAGGAGAAAGGTGACCGAAAATGACCACTTCAGTCTTTTCTGAATTAAGCTTAAGACAGTTCGTGGCCATCCAGTCACCTATGGCTACCATCCCCCTTGTGAAACGAGTGGCCACCTCCTCACCATCCCCTTTAATGGCCAATACCAATTGGGTGTCATTGGCATAGGAGGTTAGGCTCATCCCAAATGCTTTGATGACAATAGCAAGGTCCGACACATAGATATTAAACAGTGTTGGACTTAGGGATGAGCCTTGCGGAACCCCACAAGGCAGGGACACCTTAAAGGATTGGTATGGTCCTAGGGATACCGCCTGCGTTCTGTCAGCCAGAAACGACACAAGTAGGTCCAGCGCAGTTTTTTGGACCCCCATCCGTCCGACACGGTCAGCCAAGATCTTATGGTCAACCGTGTTGAAGGCCGCAGAGAGGTCCAGCATGACCAGAACTGCTGTCCCCCCCTGATCCCGTATGGCTCTGATGTCATCAGCCGCTTTTAGGAGGGCGGTTTCCGTGCCGTGGCATTTACGGAATCCAAACTGGGTGTTATCAAGCAGCCACTGTTGATCTACAAACTCCGAAAGCTGCTGATTCATAGCTTTTTCTACGACTTTGGCCAAAAACGGGAGACTGGCTATAGGCTGCTAGTTCAGTGTGGGAATCTGTGTGATCTGTTTAGAATAAGCCTCTTTAATGTGGGCTTCCAATACCTTGTTGAACGGGCAGATGTCTAGTAGAACTATATCCTTTTAAACAAATGTATCTTAACTTCTTTGAATGGCATCAGAATATTCCAGGAAATTCTGAATGACTTGGTGTAAGTTTGACCACAAAAATACCTATTGCACTCTCCCACAGGCTGGGCCAACAAACTTGATTTTTTTTCTTATTGGTGCAGTACTGATCAATTTTATCGTGAATTCATTCATATAGATGGGCATATTTTGTTACATATGTTTAACAGTTTTTTTGCAAAATATTGTGGAATAACATTCTCCCATAATCTTATAAAGAATCTCTATCATGCACCATAGTTCATTGTAAATAATGTTCCACAGTATAAATTAACGTTCTTTAGTGAATACTTTCCTCCACTCTTCATTTAAGCAAGTATAGACAATTTCCAATTCATTTCGTACACCATTTCCTCTTTTTCATGGGAAATAAATATTTTTTAGAATAACAACTCACAATAAAGATCAACCCAACATGCTCTATAGATTAATAAAACGTAAGTAATTAGTGTCTGACAACCTTCCTACTAATCAATACCCAATGTTTTAGTCGCCTACAGTTATGGTTGAAATCTTTTTATTGAGGTAATTGCCAAGCAGTGCATAGTAGCAGCTGAGCAGTGCAACCAAGTGGGCAACGCAGGGCTCCAGTGGTAGGCGGATGGCATTTGAAATTACAAAGTAGAACCTTCCAACAAAATGAGAATAAAAGATACAGCCACCACCCTAACCCAGAAATATGAAGAAAGGGAAAGAGAGGAAATTGGATAGCGCTCTCCCCACTGCCCACCGCCCTACCTCGGTCCATCCCATCCACGCGTATGCAGAAAGCTAGCCTAAATGGCTAATCTGTGGGAGTGTTTGACTGTGTTAATCGCAGAAGGCATAAGTAACGTGGGCATGACAATTCCTTAAAGTCCTGTGCCTGGAAAGCTGGGAATGGTTCCATAAGTTGCTAAAGCCCAAGCCCTTGCCAGTCGTAGTAAGCAAGAACTTTTCCATACCTAATATATGCCAGAGGCAATGAAACCACCGGCTGAGTATTGGGATGCATGTGGATTTCCTGTGTGTGAGAATGTTTTGTGTAGCAGTGCCCAGCGCGCATTCTTTTTGTTTCCTCCTCATGGAATTCAGAGGATAGGTAAGCGGGTTAGGAACCCCTAAAAGCACGTACTCCG
>NW_028241224.1:0-27132 GCF_964263255.1 Lissotriton vulgaris
CTCTCACTCTACTGTTTCAGTATTGTATTGAGCCATACAGCACTATGTGCTTATCTATAAACTATTAGAACATCGGAATGTTGGGAGCTCCATTGCAGACAATGGAGTGCTCCCTGCTTCTACGGGCCGGTAAAGGCCCGCAGAGAAACATTCCAATGTTCTTCAAAGGCTTCTCGAAGCTCGAGGGGATTTATATCCCCTCGAGCTTCGAGAACGCTTTCTTTAATTTGTTAGGACATTCGGCCCTCTAGTGGGAAAATGTTCTAATAGCCTTATAGCCCTTCGTAGCAGGGCTATACTGGCAATTAAAGTCCTGCTGTCTCGTTAAAGTCCCTCGCCTTTAGTTCGGGCCTTTAACTATTCAGCGGGCCTTTAAACAGACCGCGGCACAAGAAAGCAGAAAAAAAAACATGTAAAACACAAAAAGGGGGCAGGGAAGAAACACCCTGACCCCCTAGGCCTGCCCGGGTGGTCCCACAAGGACCCCCAAGGCCCAAAATTGTTTTTTTTAAAACCCGGTCTGTTTTTTTTTAAATTACCCCCCCCCAGGGGGACCAAATCGCGGGGGCAGCATAGTGACACTGCCCCGGGGAACGCCGCCCCCGGGGCAAAGCAACGCAGCCCCCTGGTGCATACTGGAGGCACCTGGTGGGCTAGTTGGCCCCCAGGGACCCCCAATATGCAAGGGGAATTAGTTCCCCCTCTGCAAACGCGCCAGGGGGCTGCATTGCAGAGAGGTGTATAAAAGGGTGTGACCTCATTACACCTCTCTGCAATGCAGCCCCCTGGCACATACTGGAGGTTTCAGGTGGGCTAGTTGGCCCCAGAACCCCCAGTATGCAAGGGGAATTAGTTCCCCCTCTGCAAACACACCTGGGGGCTGCGTTGCAGAGAGGTGTAAAAAAGGGTGTGGCCTCATTACACCTCTCTGCAATGCAGCTCCCTGGCGCATAGTGGAGGTTCCAGGTGGGCTGGTTGGCCCCAGGGGACCCCAAGTATGCAAGGGGAATTAGTTCCCCCTATGCAAACGCGCCAGGGGGCTGCGTTGCAGAGAGGTGTAAAAACATTTTTTTTCAATTTATATTAAAAATATAATATCTAAAAATAAATCATTTAAAATAATGTAGTAAATCAGTATGAAAAAAATATACCAATTAATACATTAACCCCTTCGATGCTCATGACAAGATCAGCTCATCATGAGGCACGGTTGAGCTGTGCTGATGACGAGCTGAGCTCGTCATGAACAATGGGATTTACCGATCAATCAGCACAGGAGGGGAAAACCATTAGCAGCAATGGGGTTAAAAAAATTATCATTTACAAAACCTTTGAAATTCACTGAAAAAAACATAGGTTTCAGCCACATTATAGTTAAATATTACCATTTAAAAAACCTTTGAAATTCACTGAAAAAACCATAGGTTTCAGCCACGTTATAGTTAGGAATTAGCATTTAAAAAACCTTGCAAATGCACTGAAAAAACCATAGGTTTCACACACGATATAGTTAGGAATTAGCATTTTAAAAACCTTTGAAATTCACTGAAAAAAACGTAGGTTTCACACCAGTTATAGTTAGCTGGTCATTTTACTCATACAAAACCTTTGAATATCCCCCGTTATAGTTAGTTCAGCTAACTATAACTTGCGCGCCCGCAATGCACTGCTGATGATGTCACATATTACATCACTCATGACATCACTGATGACATCTCAAATGACATCACTGATGACATAATCCTTGTGAAAGAGTGGCAGACCTCCTCTCACTCTAATAGAACCTTTGATACACACATTCAAAAACAGAAAACAAATGTTCAAGAAAATGGAGATACCAATACCAGTTACAACTAAGCATGGGCTGAAAATTCATTCCGCTTGCAGAATTTGCGGATTTTCTGCGATTTCACGATCCGCGAATCTCGCGAAATCACGGTAAAATCCACGAATCAGCAGGACGAATTTTCAGCCAAGCACTTACAGGGTTACAGCAGCAAGTGCAAAAGTTGAAGCTCATTTTTTGTAACCTAACATTAACTTCAACTTGGGCACCTGCTGCTGTAAGTCTGTAAGTGCTTCCTGGCGCCTCGTTGCCTACTTGCAACTATTCTCTACCCTGCTCTGACCCTTGAAGCAGGGTCAGAGAGTAGTTACAAGTAGGCAATGAAGCGCCTGTCATGAAAATTAAACCTCAACAGGAAGCACTGACAGATATAAAAACAAGCATTTGCAATGCAATAGGTCTCGCATTAGGAAGGTTTGAGGTATTGGTCTTGTAAATGACAATTTTTTTTAATTATATGTTGGTTTTGAAAATACCTAAATTAATAGCTTTGTCATTTACAATGCCAATAGTTATAACTTTCGCAAATGTGACACCTATAGCATTTGTAATGCAAAATGTTTTGTATTTACGTGACTTAGATGTATTGATATTACAAATTACAATGGATTTTAATTTTTTTAAATAATTAATACTTAAATAAAAGTGATTTTAATTTATAATGCCAATAGCTTAAACTTTTGTAAATAACTTTTGTGAAGATTATGTTCAGTGTATTTTATTGTGACTAAAATCCGAGAACAGAAGTGAACTATTAACATCTTTTTGTGACATTTGTAATAAAGCTTGAAACATTGAGAGAACATATTTGAACCAGTTGTTGTTGAATAGTAGCGCAGGTTGATGCTGCGGAGGCGCTGAGTGGTGCTGTGTTGGTGCTGAGTGGTGCTGTGGTGATGTTGAGTGGTGCTGTGGTGGTGCTGAGTGATACTGGGATGGTGCTGAGAGATGCTGAGGTGGTGCTGAGTGGTGCTGTGGTGGTGCTGAGTGATGCTGTGGTGGTGCTGAGTGATGCTGTGGTGGTGCTGAGTGGTGCTGTGGTGGTGCTGAGTGATAAAGTGGTGGTGCTGAGTGATGCTGTGGTGGTGCCGAGTGATGCTCTGGTGGCGTGGAGTGATGCTGTGGTGGTGCTGAATGGTGCTGTGGTGATGCTGAGTGGTGCTGTGGTGGTGCTGAGTGATACTGGGATGGTGCTGAGTGATGCTGGGGTGGTGCTTAGTGGTGCTGTGGTGGTGCTGAGTGATGCTGTGGTGGTGCTGAGTGATGCTGTGGTGGTGCTGAGTGGTACTGTGGTTGTGCTGAGTGATAATGTGGTGGTGCTGAGTGATGCTGTGGTGGTGCTGAGTGATGCTGTGATGGCGCTGAGTGGTGCTGTGGCGGTGCTGAGTGGTGCTGTCGTGGTGCTGAGTGATGCTGTGTTGGTGCTGAGTGATGCTGTGGTGGTGCTGAGTGGTGCTGTGGTGCTGCTGAGTGATAATGTGGTGGTGCTGAGTGATGCTGTGGTGGTGCTGAGTGATGCTGTGATGGCGCTGAGTGGTGCTGTGGCGGTGCTGAGTGGTGCTGTGGTGGTGCTGAGTGATGCTGTGGTGGTGCTGAGTGGTGCTGTGGTGCTGCTGAGTGATAATGTGGTGGTGCTGAGTGATGCTGTGGTGGTGCTGAGTGATGCTGTGGTGGCGCTGAGTGGTGCTGTGGTGGTGCTGAGTGGTGCTGTGGTGGTGCTGAGTGGTGCTGTGGTGGTGCTGAGTGATGCTGTGGTGGTGCTGGATGCTGTAGTGGTGCTGAGTGGTGCTGTGGTGGTGCTGAGTGATAATGTGGTGGTGCTGAGTGATGCTGTAGTGGTGCTGAGTGATGCTGTGGTTGCACAGAGTGGTGCTGTGGTGGTGCTGAGTGGTGCTGTGGTGGTGCTGAGTGATTCTGTGGTGGTGCTGAGTGATGCTGTGGTGGTGCTGAGTGGTGCTGTGGTGGTGCTGAGTGATAATGTGGTGGTGCTGAGTGATAATGTGGTGGTGCTGAGTGTTGCTGGGGTAACGCTGAGTGATGATGTGGTGATGCAGAGGGCAGAAAGGCCCAAAAAGCAGTCTAACAATGGGCAGAAGGGCAGAAAAACAAGGGGAAAACGAGTTTAACAGAGGGCAGAAGGGCACAAAAAAACAGTCTAACAGAGGACAGTAGGGCAGAAAAACAAGGGAAAAACGAGTCTAACAGAGAGGCAGAAGGGCACAAAAAAACGAGTCTAACAGGGGGCAGAAAGGCACAAAAACGAGTCTAACAGAGGGCAGAAGGGCACAAAAAACGAGTCTAACAGAGGGCAGAAGGGCAGAAAAACAAGGAAAAAACGAGTCTAACAGAGGGCTGAAGGGCAGAAAAACAAGGGAAAAACGAGTCTAACAGAGGGCAGAAGGGCACAAAAAACGAGTCTAACAGGGGGCAGAATGAATCCCGCCCTGCGTGTTTGTCCACAAATATGTCACCATTTTGTGCAATACCTCTACTCAACTGGAGTACTTTCTACTGTCTAATCAGTAAGTGCTCCCTCGTTGGCTAAATGTATAGGGGCAGATTTACAATAACTGGCATATCCACAGGGATGCACCAGTTATTGTGCGCCACAGCTCCGCCACCCATGGTGCGCCGCATTTACAATGCGGCGCACCATGTGGCAAAAACGGCACAAATGCGTCACGCATCTGTGCCGTAAAAGCAGCGCATTGCTGGGGCTGCGTCGCAAGCGCGACGCAGCTCGAGCAATGCTCTGGGGGCCCTATCTCCCCAATGCTGCGTCAAGCCTTGCGCCTGCTTCAAGCAGGCGCAGGGTTTTGACGCAGCATTGGCCTAAAAGTGACTGCGTGAAATCTTGTAGGTTTCACTCAGCCACTTTTAGGAGGCGTTCCTGCGCAGGAACGTCCTCCCCTGCGCCAGAACGCCTCCTCATGGCGCAGGGCTTTACAATGTGACCTATCTTCCAGATGCGTCACATTGTTAATACCCAGCACCATGGCGCATCTTTTGTGCTGCCGCTGCGTCACAAAAGAGACGCAACTGCGGCGCAAAAGAGGCATAAGCGACTTGTAAATCTGCCCCATAGTGCTTTTACTACACTGTAGCTGCGTAAAGGGCCAGAAGATGTGTCTCCAGAGACCATGTGTGCCTGTGCCTGTGTTACAGGCACACAAGGTCACTCGAGACACATCTTCTGGCCGTGTAGGAGGGAGCACTTACTGGATTAGCCAGTAGAAAGTACTCCAGGGCAAATCGCAAAATAATCCGCAATTTCGCGGGAAAATTTGCGAATTAGCGGATTATTTTTGCGATTTCGCAGGGAAATCCGTGAATTCGTGGAACGCGAATTCGCAAATTTCGCCCATGGTTAGTTACAACAACCTATTCCAACATCTACTTCCACATCCACTCATTCCCCAACAGTTCTATATAGTCACTCATACATGTACTCAATCATCATATGTACTCATACACCTATACATCCTGTTACACACGGATACTCATCCATAGAGTTACTTACACACATACTCACACATGCAAATAAACTATCAAACCTCCATTTACTAGCACATTCAGCTATACACACAAACATACACATACTGACTCTCTTAAATGATCACTTATAGAAAAACATACTTAGTTATACAGGAACTCTTCAAATCTCTAACTCTCATATATACTCACTTATCTACACCAATACTCACATATAGTAGTTTAACCCTTTCGATGCTGATGACGAGCTCACCTCGTCATCAGCCACGGGTGGCGTGTGCTGATGACGAGCTGAGCTCGTCATGTAAAGCGCAATAATGAAAAACGCCGCACAGCGCAAAAATCACCGCAGCAGCGATGCGGTTAACAAATATGTACTTAGTGATAAAGACAGTATTGAGACAGTCATTCACTCACTATCACACCTATACACACTGTCATCCACCATTACAGTCCTGCACACATGCTGTCTTCAAAACACATATAAACAGTGAGTCATTCATTAATGCATCTATGTGCTAAGTAATATCCCCCACAAAATCATATAAACACTCAGACACTCATACATATACTAAAAAAAACAACTAATAACCCATATAGACACTCCTGTAGCTACTCACCAACCCATGCAGCCACTTATTCAAAAAATGTGTCATACTGATACAGATATTTACATATTTAAACATTACTCACTAACACATGTATTCACTAAGATACAATTAATCATTCAGTTATACAATTAATTTTACAAAAAAGTCATCCATTTAGACACTTACTTACCCATTTATTCTTCCATTGACCTTTAGATATACATATATAAAACAAAATATTTTTCAGAAAGACACACATCCACTGGATGATGTCATCAGTGATGTCATTTGAGATGTCATCAGTGATGCCATCAGTGATGTCACTGACCATGTCATGAGTGATGTAATATTTGAGGTCATCAGCAGTGCATTGCGGGCGTGCGAGTTATAGTTAGCTGAACTAACTATAACGAGGGAATTTCAAAGGTTGTGTATGAGTAAAATGACCAGCTAACTATAACTGGTGTGAAACCTATGGTTTTTTCAGTGAATATATATATGTATGTGTATATATATATATATTCACTGAAAAAACCATAGGTTATAGACCATATATAGTTAGGAATTCACATTTACAAAACCTTATTTTACTCACACAAAACCATGGAAATTCCATATATAGTTAGTTGCACTAACTATATATCGCGCACCCGCAATCCACTGCTGATGATGTCACATATTACATCATTCATGACATGGTCAGTGACATCACTGATGACATCACTGATGACATCTCAAATGACATCACTGATGACATCTCATTTGACATTACTGATCACATCACTGATGATATCATTCATGTGATAATACGATGAACCTCTTCAGACTCTAATATAACCTTAGATACAATCAGTGTAAACAGACACTCACAGACTGTCACTCATCCATGGAGTTACTCACACACCTAGTCAGTCATGCAAAGAATCAATCACACCTCCATTTCCTCAACTATACAGTTATACAAACTTTACTTATTCAAACATATACTAACACATATTTACTCTCTTATACAATCCCTGATACAAGTTCACAATGATCCATACAGCCACTCACACATTCACTGGCTCTTATGCACAGTTATTTATATATGTCAACTCTCACATGTACTGTGTTTTACATATGTACTTACTTTGACATGTAGCACTGAGATATCCATTCACTCACCAATACACTCATGCACACATAGTCACCCACCCATACAGCTGTTTCCACATGCACTTTTGAAACCATACATCTAGTGAATCAACTGCTCACACATCTATGCACAGAGTCATACACCTCCCAGCCACCCACACACACACTCAGTCTCCCATACAAATACTTGGGCAACCAATCAATAACCCATATAGTTACTCATATAGCTACTTATCAACACATGCAACAGTTTACAGAACAACAGACATAATGATGCACAAATTAAGACAGTTTAGTCACTAACCCATGCACTCAGTGAGACACATTTAATCACTCACTCATACAGTCAGTCATGCACCTACTAAATCCTTCATCCAGACACTTATACATCCACTCATTCTTCAATATGTAAGACATATTTTAACTTTACAGAAACATACAGTCACTGGATGTTGTCATCAGTGATGTCATCAGTGATGTCATTTGAGATGTCATCAGTGATGTCATCAGTAATGTCACTGACCATGTCATGAATGATGTAATATGTGACATCATCAGCAGTGGATTGCGGGTGCGCGATATATAGTTAGTGCAACTAACTATATATGGAATTTCCATGGTTTTGTGTAAGTAAAATAAGGTTTTGTAAATGTGAATTCCTAACTATATATGGTCTATAACCTATGGTTTTTTCAGTGAATTTTCAAGGTTTTGTAAATGCTAATTCCTAACTATATATGGTCTATAACCTATGGTTTTTTCAGTGAATTGTCAAGGTTTTGTAAATGCTAATTCTTAACTATATATGGTCTATAGCCTATGGTTTTTTCAGTGAATATATATATATATATACATACATATATAAAGATATATCATCTGTATATCTATATAAATACAAACATAAATGCATGCATACATATACTTATATGCATACAGATGCATGTTATTTACATGAAAGTTGAAAAAACACTAATAAAAGCAAAGCTAAAAAGCCACCTCATTACAAACAGAATGGCTTTAACTTAAACGAGGGCGAGATCTATTGCATTTTCAATGCTTGTTTACTTTGGTTCCATCAAGAAGGCATTCAGATGTGTCACACATTTGCCATAAATTCTGAATGTTAGCACTCTAGTTGCACATTAGATCACTGTAATAAAGCTACTGCTCACCAGGGACGTCTGCTGCTGGTATTCAAAGTGCATGTTTCAGTCTGCATGTCAGAATTTTTTTAATGAAATAGAAGAGGATTTGAGAAGTCACTCAAAATGATCCCTAATTTTTCTTTCTGAAGCACTAATCATACTTTCTATGGCAAAATTAACCCCCTCATGTTGTTCCTTTTTAAATTGAGTGTTTTCAAACTTACCACTTCATTCCAATCAAGGTGGCTTCTGGTGTGCCATACTTTTGTCATAAGTAAGACTGTTAGCGCTCTAGTTGTTCTTTAGAACACTCTGGGACATTCTGTCATTGGGCTATACTTGGGGTACATCTGGGTGATATTTGGGCTACATTTAGGCTCTTTTGTCTCTGGTGGCCATCTTGGGAGACTGTATATCAGAATTTTTTAATGAAATTGAAGAGGGTTTGAGAAGTCACTCAAAATGTGCCCTAATTTTTCTTTCTGCAGCACTAATCATAATTCATATGGCAAAATATACCCCCTCATTTTGTTCCTTTTTAAATTAAATGTTTTAAGAGTTACCACTTTATTCCAATCAAGATGGCTTCAGGTGTGCCATACCTTTGTAAAAAGTAGGACTGTTAGCGCTCTAGTTGTTCTTTAGAACACTCTGGGACATTCTGTCATTGGGCTATACTTGGGCTACATCTGGGTGATATTTGGGCTACATTTGGGCTCTTTTGTCTCTGGTGGCCATTTTGGGAGACTGCATGTCAGAATTTTTTAATGAAATAGAAGAGGATTTGAAAAGTCACTCAAAATGTGCCCTAATTTTTCTTTCTGCAGCACTAATAATACCTTCTATTGCATAATATACCCCCTCATTTTGTTACTTTTTAAATTAAATGTTTTAAGAGTTACCACTTTATTCCCATCACGATGGCTCCAGGTGTGCTATACCTTTGTAATAAGTAGGACTGTTAGCGCTCTAGTTGTTCTTTAGAACACTCTGGGACATTCTGTCATTGGGCTATACTTGGGCTACATCTGGGTGATATTTGGGCTACATTTGGGCTCTTTTGTCTCTGGTGGCCATTTTGGGAGACTGCATGTCAGAATGTTTTAATGAAATAGAAAAGGATTTGAGAAGTCACTCAAAATGTGCCCTAATTTTTTATTCTGCAGCACTAATCATACTTTCTATGGCAAAATATACCCCCTCATGTTGTTTCTTTTTAAATTAAATGTTTTAAGAGTTACCACTTTATTCCAATCAAGATGGCTTCAGGTGTGCCATACCTTTGTAATAAGTAGGACTGTTAGCGCTCTAGTTGTTCTTTAGAACACTCTGGGACATTCTGTCATTGGGCTATACTTGGGCTACATCTGTGTGATATTTGGGCTACATTTGGGCTCTTTTGTCTCTGGTGGCCATTTTGGGAGACTGCATGTCAGAATGTTTTAATGAAATAGAAAAGGATTTGAGAAGTCACTCAAAATGTGCCCTAATTTTTCATTCTGCAGCACTAATCATACTTTCTATGGCAAAATATACCCCCTCATGTTGTTTCTTTTTAAATTAAATGTTTTAAGAGTTACCACTTTATTCCAATCAAGATGGCTTCAGGTGTGCCATACCTTTGTAATAAGTAGGACTGTTAGCGCTCTAGTTGTTCTTTAGAACACTCTAGGAGGCTGCAGTAGAACACAAAGGAATCAACTGACAGTCTCTGTCCTTGTTGGATGTACATGTTTTACTGAGAATGTCAGACTTCATTTTCACATGACTGAGAAAGATAATGTGAATTTACAGAAAATATGCTTTCAGTTTAGCTTATAGATCCCCTTCCAAACCACTGTGGGAAAATCATGAGATATTAGTTTTCTTTCAAACAATATTCATGATATCACAGCAGAAGGTTTTTTTACATGGTAAAATAACCTTAGAACCCACCACAATTCCTAAAACGAGTATGGTACCATCAACAAATGATTTATAATGTAACTAAAGTCCTAAAACCCTCTATTAACTACAATGCTTTTTAATGAGGTGCTATCATGTATATTGGTCCCAAGATGGCTGCCAACACTTCTTGGATGAAGTGCTGACAGCCAATCAGATCCGATGTGTGGTTAGGCTCCGCCCAGATATATATCTTTCTTTGAGCCTAAATTACTCAAAATCCACTGGAGCACATATATTGAGACCTAGCAAAGGCACATCGGGCTAACAGTCCCTACAATTTTGCCAAGTTTCGTGCAAATCCATTCAGCCGTTCGAGCTAAAAGTGAGGCCAACCGCCCTATGGAAATTAACATGGGAAAAATGCGTTTTGGGACCCCCCTTTTTTCTCGGCCCCCCCTTGATGAAACCCCCCCAAATTGTCAGGGGCTGCTCAGAAACAAAATGTTCCATTTTCCTGAAAATTTCAGCCAATTCCGTCCACAAACGCCAAAGTTATTAGGTATATATATATATATATATATATATATATATATATATATATATATATATATATATATATATATATATATATATATATATATATATATATATATATATATATGTATATATATATATATATATATATATATATATTACCTACTGGCAGTCGCCAGTAGGTATATATAGTCAGGATTTTTTCTCTATGGAACTTTTGAAAATTCTATGTCTAATAACTTTGGCGTTTGTGGACGGAATCGGCTGAAATTTTCAGGAAAATGGCACATTTTGTTTCTGAGCAGCCCCTGAAAATTTGGGGGGATTTCGTCAAGGGGGGCCGAGAAAAAAGGGGGGGCCCAAAACGCGTTTTTCCCATTCATTTTTCCATAGGGCGTTTGGCCTCACTTTTAGCTCGAACGGCTGAATGGATTTACACGAAACTTGGCAAAATTGTAGGGACTGTTAGCCCGATGTGCCTTTGCTGGGTCACAATATGTGTGCTCCAGTGGATTTCGAGAAAAATAACATTTAAAAAAACAGATATATCTGTGACAGCGTCCCGGATAGCGCTCCAGTTCGCGTACTTTTCGCGTAACGGAGCTTTGCGAAGCAAAGCTGATTGGCTCTCCGGTGTCTGTCAACATTCTAAACAGTCCGGTGCGGCCGCAATCTTGTCTCACGGTAGGATCGAGAGACAAGAGGAGGAGAAAAACGAAGGGGGAATTTAATGAAAGGGGGCAAGGTAGACCCCTCTTGACCCCCTAGGAATGATGTTGGGGTTATTAAAGGGTCCCGTGGGGCAAATAAAAAAAATTTTCGCGGTAGAAGCGCTTCCCGGTTCGTGAACCGGGTCGCAAACTGGTAGCGAAACGGGAATTCGCCATTTTGTGTTTCGATTTAGTTAAATTACAAGATGGAGGAAAAACAATGTGAGAAATGGGTATAAGGGGGTACGGGAGACGTATCCTGACCCCCTATGTTTTCTGAGGGTAGGAGGCTCATATATGTTGATACTTGTCTTCCAGCGGCTGCGCGTGAGCGTTTTTTTTTTTTTTTGCTGCGTGACGTCTGTTGACGATCGATTCGAAGGAAATCAGGAAGTGTTGACCGCCATTTTGACACTGCGAGTAAATATATTGTTAAAAATAATTGTTATAAATTAATCGGTATTGATAAACATTGTGTGCGCCATCTTGCTTTTTTCCAATGCCACACTTTTGTCCTGCACGGCAGCCATTTTAGATGCTTTGACCAGACCCACTCTCTGCACGCTGCCGATCCTCAGCATGGCTCCCCACCCTTGCAAGCATCTCCCCCACGCACTGGTCACCCCGCTCTCTGTCCTATGCATGGGCCATAAACCTCCCCCCATTTATGTTTATGTTTATGTTTGTGATATTTATAAAGCGCGTACAATTACCCTTGGGCGTCTCGGCGCTAAGATGCATTGTTATCTCGGCAGTACAGGGATGTGGATTACTGATTAAATAACCACGTTTTCAGTTTTTTTCTGAACTGAAGAAGAGAGGGACAGACTTTCAGGTGATTCGGGAGGATGTTCCAGAGTCTAGGAGCCGCGATTGAGAAGCGGCGGTCACCCCATGAAACTGTTCGACTACGTTGAACCACTAGTTGGTTGAGCGAGGTGGATCGGAGGGTTCTCGATGGATTGTAGGGAATCAGTTGGTGTTTAAGAAAAGAAGGTCCTTGATCCTGTAGTGTTTTATACACTATGCATAAAACTTTGAATTTTACCCTGTTGTGGATGGATAACCAGTGGTAATTTTTCAAAGTATCTGAGATAGGTGCAAATTTGGTTTTTTTTGATAGTACGCGAGCAGCAGCATTTTGCACGGTCTGTAGTTTTTTGATGACTCTACTCTGAGCATTGAGCAGCAGACCGTTGCAGTAATCCAATGATGACAGAACTAAAGTAGTGACTAATGTTTTGGCTGCTGAGTCTGGAAGAAACGGTATAATTTTCCTTACCGTTCTCAACTTGTAGTGTGCGTTGGCTGCCACCTTGTTTGCATGGGCCATGAAGTTGAGTTGGTCATTTGCGCTGCTCTTCCCTGAGAATCACACCCTGCGCCCGTCCGACACCTCCCTTTCACCCTATTCACTAACGCACCCTCTGACACTCCTCTTCCTCTGTGTCCGATTGTCCAGGCCGGTCCCAGGCTATCACCTAGTCCTGCGGATGTAGTTTATGGTCTCAACTGTAAAGAATCACCCCTCTTCAAAGGAGTTACAGTAGATCAAGGCCCCCACCCGATGAGATCCGTCACACTACACGCGTTCCTACAATTTGATAACCATCCTGTATTGTGATTGGGGAGGGGATTCTCACTGTGAGGGTGTGTGGCACCGAGCCTGAAGCAGAAGATTCCAGGGATGCCTTTTTGTACATCAAAGTCTTCACAATTATGTGTCACATTAAAAATATATAGCACTCCAACAAAGTAGTAGGATTATAACACTTTAATAACTTATAAATATATACATCGCAACAAAAACAGTAAACACCTTAAAACATTTTTTTATTAAAACAGAAGGAACAATGGTCAGTAGCAGTCTGTTGTGCGAATAGTCCCAAGGCAGCATATTTATCTAGAGTGGTGCTGTGTAGGACATTCTGAATGGAAATTAACCAGAACTATAACCATCTACTTCCAATAATATAACTTTTATGCCCAATTACGCAAAGATTTAGCTAATCTGCTAAAGGGGGGAGTCGCCGTTTCTTTACAATAATCAATAATGAAAAATCGACATCAATAGGGTTGTCCGTATTCCCGATGCAGCACTATAGTGCAACATACACAGCACCTGGGGTGTCAAGAGTGAACAGGTCCTAGCTGCTTTACCAATGACTGACAAATGCTATATTAAACACTTACTATGTATAATACTTGCGTTCACAATAGTTTTACTTTACAAAACAGAACAAAAGATGTCCCCTATAAGTAAACCCATATTAGCTGTTTCTTTACAGTTTGCTACATCACCCTTTAAAGTTACAACTACGAAAACCTACTTACTTAAGCTGTTGAATTTGGCTTCAAATGTAAAGCATAAGTTCAAGCTAGCATATCATATTTTTAAAAGGTTAAACATAATTGATATGCAAATTTAAATACTACCCTTTCTTAATGGTGACACCTTATCTGTCCTATATCCCACAATTTCCATGAGCAAAGCAAAAGAAATTCTGAGGCCCTAAAGAAATAAGGCTTACTGTGGGGTTCAACTCAATCTGGTGTTTGGGCGCTTTCATGTTTTGGGGTGATATTCTGTGACAGGGTGCAGGCACCAGAAGAATTTTAGCCTAGTTCATCACATTGGAGACTGAGGGTCTGGGTAAATATCTAATCTGGTGAAGAACGATCCCTTTTTTAAACCCCATGGTGACCAACTATAGTTTATTCTCTATTTCGTTTTCTTGCCATAACAAAATAAAAGTCTTGGGTTATTTATGGAAGGGAAGACTTTTTGTTTCTTCCAATTTTTTAAAAAAAACAAAGGTTTAAGGAAAGGCAACCCTTAATGTGCATGTTTTCAACAGAAATTTGCCTTTGAAAACTAGAGGCAATAAGTAAGGCAGAAATCTGTATTTTGTTTTTGGATACACATGTTATTTGTGTCTGTGTATTCATTTTTATGCATGACTTTATATGGAATAGTTAAAATAACTTATGATGCAACTTAACAGGAAAGATCACAAACATTCCAATGAGTGCTATGTCCCATGTTTTATATAAAGTAGTGTTTACCTAGAGTGGTGCTGTGTAGGACACTCTGAATGGAAATTAACCAGAACTATAACCATCTACTTCCAATAATATAACTTTTATGCCCAAATTACGCAATTACTCAATTTTCGATGATTAATCAAATGGCCTTTTTCTGCTTCACTAGACATCCTTCATAGCCAATGACTGCATATTTTCCATTATTGAAAAAACTAAAGTGACAACTTCCTCATCCTTAATTTGTCTTTCTTTGTTCCTTAAGATGTCATCTGTGTCAACCTCTTCCGAGAATGCAGATGCGTTAGGGATTTCCTTGTGTTTCTTAATAGCATTGGTGTCTGCACACTTCTTTGTCAATTCTGTGAACATGACAGCTGCTTCATAGACAGACGATATCTTTGTTAAGTCATTAGTGTTAAGTGTGTCTGAAACTACAGTGACCTTCTCTGTTTTACTTTCCTCAGACACTACAGAGTTTTGTGTGTTGTTCTTCTGAGCGACAATTATTCCAGATGTTATTCTAGCGTTGTTCTAGCGTTTCACTTGCCATTCAGCGGTTTTCCGCCCGCTTTTGCTGCACT
Source organism: Lissotriton vulgaris (assembly GCF_964263255.1). NCBI lineage: Eukaryota > Metazoa > Chordata > Amphibia > Caudata > Salamandridae > Lissotriton > Lissotriton vulgaris. Next base: position 14,965 of record NW_028241224.1, read on the forward strand.
GTGTCTCGTCAGTAGCGGTCTGTTGTGCGAATAGTCCCAAGGCAGCAGAACGCGCTGAGATCTGGAAGGCACCCAGGTCATGTCCAGTAAGTTGCAGCACTGGTTTTGGTATCCTACAATGCTGTTCCGAAAAACGGCGTGGGGCGCCCCGGTGGGGGGGGGGGGGACGGGAAGGCGGCGTGAATGGGCCTCCCCAGGTGGAGGCTCGTCTGCTGTAGTGGGGCGCCCCTTTACCGTTTCAGTTGCCATTCCGCCCGCTTTTGCTACACTGTGCCTCTTCCGCCATTCAGCTGTTTACCGCCCGCTCTTGCAGCTACAGCGTCTCGCTTACCATGTAGTTGAGTTGCTTCCACTCTTGCGGTGCAGCGATAGGCGGCTGCCACAGGACTCTTAAAATGGCGGCCGGCTCTTCGGATTTGGGCGTGGTCCACTAAAATGGCGCTGGGACACTTTGGAACTTGGACGCTTGTCTGCTAGGGCATGGGCCCCATTCCCGAAAGCGTCCCCTCAGCCTTGAAGATTCTACAAAAGTCTTGGGGGCCCCCGACTCCCGCAGGCTTCCGGTGGGGAGCGGCTGCCATGATTGCTTGCGGAATGGCCACGACGGAGCTACGAGATGGTGGTGCTCTCATGCTGACTCCAGTTTCAGTCTGAAACATCCAGAAACACTGTAGACTATCAATTCGATGAGTTCCGGTGCAGCCCCAACGTGACCCAGTAGGGAAGAACTTGCCCTCCCCTTTTTTGAGTGATGGTTCTTGTTGCCTGTCCCCTCTGTTGTCATCTAACGGAACCTTTTTTGATTGCCGAGTGAGAAAAAAAAAGGTGGGTCTTTCATCGTTTGGGAAAAAAAAATGTTTTAATCCAATGAAAAGTGTTATAATATAATATAATATAATATAATGATCAAGCCTTCCATCATTAGGAAACCAAAAGTAAAATGAACCAATGAAAAGTTTTATAAACAAGTCACATGACCTGTTATGCGGCTTTGGGTTATAAAAAGCATACAAAACTTGTTGGCCCATGAGGCGGCGTCAGTAGCGGACCGATGTGCGAATAGGCCGAAGGCAGCACAACACGCAGAGATCCGGATGGCACCGAGGTGGTGTCCAGCAAGTTGCCGCACTGGTGTGGCCATCCTACAATGCTGCGCCGAAAGACGGCGTGTCTCCCACTCAAAATACATAAAATGGCGAAAGACGGCGTGTCTCCCACTCAAAACATATAAAATGGCGAAAGACGGCGTGTCTCCCACTCAAAACACATAAAATGGCGAAAGACGGCGTTTCTCCCACTCAAAACACATAAAATGAAGTCTAGACTAAAAGGCAATGATCATATTTTCTACTCTTGCTATAGTTGTTCATGCACTGAGGGTGCTGTAGAAAAAAATAGAAAAATGTACCCGATTCAGCACTATAGTGCAACATACACAGCACCTGGGGTGTCAAGAGTGAACAGGTCCTAGCTGCTTAACCAATGACTGACAAATGCTATATTAAACACTTACTATGTATAATACTTGCGTTCACAATAGTTTTACTTTACAAAACAGAACAAAAGATTGTTTATTAGCATAGTGATTGGAGCAGTTATATACATATTCGGGCATAGCAATAATCAGAATGTCACATTCACATGTCTGCTCAGTGTTTAAAGGTACTTAGTATCATTGATTTTTCATTTTCGTCCGGACCATGGTGACCAACTATAGTTTATTCTCTATTTCGTTACCTTGCCATAACAAAAAAAAAAGTCTTGGGTTATTTATGGAAGGGAAGATTTTTTTGTTTCTTCCAATTTTTTTTAAAAACAAAGGTTTAAGGAAAGGCAACCCTTAATGTGCATGTTTTCCACAGAAATTTGCCTTTGAAAACTAGAGGCAATAAATAAGGCCGAAATCAGCATACACAGCACCTGGGGTGTCAAGAGTGAACAGGTCCTAGCTGCTTAACCAATGACTGACAAATGCTATATTAAACACTTACTATGTATAATACTTGCGTTCACAATAGTTTTACTTTACAAAACAGAACAAAAGATTGTTTATTAGCATAGTGATTGGAGCAGTTATATACATATTCGGGCATAGCAATAATCAGAATGTCACATTCACATGTCTGCTCAGTGTTTACAGGTACTTAGTATCATTGATTTTTCATTTTCGTCCGGACCATGGTGACCAACTATAGTTTATTCTCTATTTCGTTACCTTGCCATAACAGAAAAAAAAAGTCTTGGGTTATTTATGGAAGGGAAGATTTTTTGTTTCTTCCAATATTTTTTATAAACAAAGGTTTAAGGAAAGGCAACCCTTAATGTGCATGTTTTCCACAGAAATTTGCCTTTGAAAACTAGAGGCAATAAATAAGGCCGAAATCTGCATACACAGCACCTGGGGTGTCAAGAGTGAACAGGTCCTAGCTGCTTAACCAATGACTGACAAATGCTATATTAAACTCTTATGATGTATAATACTTGCGTTCAAAATAGTTTTACTTTACAAAACAGAACAAAAGATTGTTTATTAGCATAGTGATTGGAGCAGTTATATACATATTCGGGCATAGCAATAATCAGAATGTCACATTCACATGTCTGCTCAGTGTTTACAGGTACTTAGTATCATTGATTTTTCATTTTCGTCCGGACCATGGTGACCAACTATAGTTTATTCTCTATTTCGTTACCTTGCCATAACAAAAAAAAAAGTCTTGGGTTATTTATGGAAGGGAAGATTTTTTGTTTCTTCCAATTTTTTTTAAGAACAAAGGTTTAAGGAAAGGCAACCCTTAATGTGCATGTTTTCCACAGAAATTTGCCTTTGAAAACTAGAGGCAATAAATAAGGCCGAAATCTGCATACACAGCACCTGGGGTGTCAAGAGTGAACAGGTCCTAGCTGCTTAACCAATGACTGACAAATGCTATATTAAACACTTACTATGTATAATACTTGCGTTCACAATAGTTTTACTTTACAAAACAGAACAAAAGATTGTTTATTAGCATAGTGATTGGAGCAGTTATATACATATTCGGACATAGCAATAATCAGAATGTCACATTGACATGTCTGCTCAGTGTTTACAGGTACTTAGTATCATTGATTTTTCATTTTCGTCCGGACCATGGTGACCAACTATAGTTTATTCTCTATTTCGTTACCTTGCCATAACAAAAAAAAAGTCTTGGGTTATTTATGGAAGGGAAGATTTTTTGTTTCTTCCAATTTTTTTTAAAAACAAAGGTTTAAGGAAAGGCAACCCTTAATGTGCACCTTTTCCACAGAAATTTGCCTTTGAAAACTAAAGGCAATAAATAAGGCCGAAATCAGTATTTTGTTTTTGGATACACATGTTATTTGTGTCTGTGTATTCATTTTTATGCATGACTTTATATGGAATGGTTAAAATAACTTATGATGCATCTTAACAGGAAAGATCACAAACATTCCAATGAGTGCTATGTCCCAGGTTTTACATAAAGTAGTGTTTACCTAGAGTGGTGCTGTGTAGGACACTCTGAATAGAAATTAACCAGAACTATAACCATCTACTTCCAATAATATAACTTTTATGCCCAAATTACGCAAAGATTTAGCTAATCTACTAAAGGGGGGAGTAGCCATTTCTTTTCAAAATTTATTCACCCATCCGTAGCCTCTCTAATCTCCATTACAATGTGTTTGTTGCTATCGCTAGCGGATGAAAAAACTAAAGTGACAACTTCCTCATCCTTAATTTGTCTTTCTTTGTTCCTTAAGATGTCATCTGTGTCAACCTCTTCCAAGAATCATCAGCGTGCATAAATACGAAAATGTTTTTACTTACCACGTACTTGACATTTTACAGCTTTTCATATTTGCTATTAAAAAACCATTGAAATTCACTGAAAAAAACATAGGTTATAGACCATATATAGTTAGGAATTAGCATTTACAAAACCTTAATTTACTCGCACAAAACCATAGAAATTCGAGTATATAGTTAGTTGCAATAACTATATATCGCGCACTCGCAATCCACTGCTGATGATGTCACATATTACATCATTCATGACATGGTCAGTGACATCACTGATGACATCACTGATGACATCTTAAATAACATCACAGATGACATCTCATTTGACATTACTGATCACATCACTGATAATATTATTCATGTGATAATACGATGAACCTCTTCAGACTCTAATATAACCTTAGATACAATCAGCGTAAACAGACACTCACAGACTGTCACTCATCCATGGAGTTACTCACACACCTAGTCAGTCATGCAAAGAATCAATCACACATCCATTTCCTCAACTATACTTACTTATTCAAACATATACTAACACATATTTACTCTCTTATACAATCCCTGATACAAGTTCACAATGATCCATACAGCCACTCACACATTCACTTGCTCTTATGCACAGTAATTTATATATGCCAACTCTCACGTGTACTGTGTTTTACATATGTACTTTTTTTTTTTTTTTTTTTTTGGGGGGTTCAAATCTGCTTTATTGAAAGAGACATAGTAAGGTACACAGCTTGGGTCGCCTACAACCCGGAGGCCGGCAGCAGGAGAATAGCATCAATACACAGCCTGATAGCCGGCATTCCGGGGGCCCGGCGGCACAATACAGACTCATGTGGCTTCGGGTCCGCATCCGGTGAAGTAGGTCAAGTGAGGATGAGCAGCAGTCAAACAGGTTTTTTTGAGCGAGAGAAAGTCTCACTGCTGTTTTGTAGTCTGAGAAACAAGAAACATAAAAAAACACCCCAACCAGGTTACAACAAAGAGGCAGTGCATTACCGTGTAGTAGTGATGTGTGATAATGGTGTACTGTGGTATCTCTAGCAGGTGGCGGCGCGAGTGAAAATATGTGTCCTGAGCATACTGGCCAGCGCCGTTGATGTCTGCATAGTGTTAGTCTGAAAGATCGCAGGGTTCTAAGGATATCGCTCGCCGGAGGGGCGTGCACGTGTCGCGATGGCGAGGGAGGGAGTACAGGCACCGAGAGGGGAAAAAAGGGGGGGGCAGCGCGACCTAGACAGGGCAGCTCACCTACCGAGGTTTACGCGGGGGGCAGAGGGACAGACATAAACAGAAAAAAAAGGAAAGGCCACAAGCCCCATCCAAAGCTACAGATTAAGTTCTGGGAGAGCGTTATTGTCGCTGGGGAGTGTCAGGCCCGTGACCCGTCTGTACATCTTCGTTTGAGCGCCGAAGCAGGTAGTGCACCAGTGGGTCCCATATGTCCCTGGCCCGGCTTGAAAGAGGCAGTAGTTCAGCAAAGGTGGTATGCTGATCCTGGCAGCATATCAAGTCGGTCAGCCAGTCCTTGAACTTGGGCGCTCTGCCCCTGCTCCATCAGCACGCAACACGCCGCTTGGCCAAGAGCAATGCCGTGTCAACGAATTTTCTGCATTCTCTAGGCAACTGCATTGTATAACCGAGGACGGCTACTAGAGGGTCCGCAGGGATCTCCTCATCCACCATCTCCGCAACGGCATCGATCACCTGTCTCCAGTAGCGAGCAATCTGGGGGCAAGACCACGCCAGGTGGAGAAAATCAGCATGCTCAGCACGACAGCGCTCACACCGATCGTTATCAGCCAATCCAAATCTGTACTTCCGGACCGGTGTGTAATATATCCTCTGAAGGTATTTATAATGAATCATTTTCAACCTGCAGCTGGCAGAGATACAGGAAGTCAATGCACAGCAGTGCTTCCACTGATCATCCGAGATATCTGCTCCAAGCTCCGCAGACCAGTGTAGCCGGGCGGCAGAGACTTATAATGGTGCAGCACTGCGGACCTGGCGGTAGAGCCCAGAAACCAAGTGAGTCCCATCCTGTGATCCCAAAAGGAAGTGCAGCGGTAGTAGGACTGGGGGCTCATCAGGGTAGTCTGGTAGGATGTCTCGCATCCCAGCGTGCAGCCGAATGTAGTAAAAAAGCTCAAGGGGCGTATGCTCGTACGTTTTAAAAAATAGATCAGCAGACTTGAATTGACTGTCGTGAAACAGATCTCCCCAGCAGGTGATAAGAAGTTTACCACAAAGTTGTTGAAACCCCAGCTCCGATAACAAGGAGAGTTGCGGGTGATAGGTGAGCGGTAGCCTGGGGGAGTAAGGTAGTGAGCATAACAGTCGCCGAGAGATACGGCGCCATGCATCCAATGTGCAGGAAACCAAGGTATTCGAAGTGGTGATGGATGTCTCGGGACAGTGTAGTAGGCCGTTCAGCGGAAGTGGATGCACTATCCAGTCCTCTACCGCTACATGCGGCATGAAGGGAGTAGGAGCCATCCAGTGATAGGCAAAATGCGCCTGTGCGCACTGATAGTATGCCTCAAAATCAAAACACCCCTGGTCATAGGGAAGGGTCAGCATTGACCACTTCAAGCGGGGAGAGTTGCCACCCCAGAAAAGTCTGCGCAGCTCCGTGCGGAGTGTCTTGAAGAAGAAAGCGCCAGGGTAGTAGGGGATATTAAGAAAGAGGTACAGAAAGCGGGGCAATATCACCATTTTTATGAGGGAAGCCCTCCCAGCCATGGAGAGTGGTAACGTGATCCATCTGTCAACGGAGGCAGTGAGCTTGGTTACGGCTACTCCATAATTGGATTGGAGAGTCTCGTCCTTGTCACGGGCGATGCGATTCCCAAATAGCGGAGATCATCGCGACACCATATCAACGGGTAATCAAGTGGGAAGTCGTGTACCCCATCCGTAAGGGGGAAAAATTGTGACTTAGACCAATTGATGTGAACCCCTGATACTCCTCCAAACAGGACGAATTCACGAAGCAGGGGATTGAGGTGTAGGTCCGGGTATTTGACATATAGCGTGACGCCATCCGCATAGAGGGATACATCGATTTGCCGCTGCAGGCATTGTACCGCTCCCGCTCGGTGTAATTGACGCAGGCGACAGGCTAGGGGTTCAACCGCGATAGCAAATAATAGAGGCGAGAGCGGGCAACCTTGGCGGGTGCCTCTCGTGAGTGTGATAGGTTGCGACAATTTACCATTTATCAGTACTCTTGCCGTAGGATCCGTGTATAGGAGGCGCACCCAGGCCAGGAACATTTTGGGGAAACCCATGCTGGCTAGGACCGAGAGGAGGTAGGGCCATTCGACAGAGTCAAACGCCTTGGTGGCGTCCAGGAACACAGCCGCCACTGGGATGTCAGGGTGGACCGTGCGGAGCAGGGAGAAAAGGGTACGCAGATTATGGGATGTGGATCTGCCCGCAACGAAGCCAGATTGGTCAGGCAGGACAATTCGGGTCATCAGCAACGAGAGCCGTGTAGCCAGAATCTTGGCAAGGATCTTGACATCACAGTTTAGGAGGAAAAGCGGACGGTAAGAGTCACAGGAGGAGGGATCCTTATCCGGCTTCAGGAGGGAGGTGATGACCACCTCACGCATAGAGCAGGGTAGTATCCCATCAGCTAAGGATTCGGTAAAGACCTCACTAAGCACGGGCGCCATGATATCGATATAGGCTTTGTAGAATTCGGCTGGGATGCCATCGAGCCCCGGAGCTTTACCATTTTTCAGGGACATGATGGCCTCGCGAACTTCATCTAGCTCGAATGGCGCTGCAAGAAACTCCCTATCACCATCGCTAAGCCAGCACAAAGCCACTTCATTTAGGTATTCAGCGTATGGTACGTCCGTCTCTACTGTGGATGTATATAGTGACGAGTAGTGTGTCGTGAAGGCAATGAGTATCGCATCCGAGTCTCTAATGGTGGCACCGGCCTCATCGGTAAGCTCCAGTATAGTGTTGTGTACGCGAGGTGGACGTGTGAGCGCAGCTAGCACTTTCCCGGGCCTATCCCCCTCGCAGTATCTGCGGGCCACCCAGTGTTTACCCCGGTATTTCGCCTCCCTGCAGCCTCTTCCTCATATTTGGACAGGGTCTCTCTAAAGGTCACATGTAGGCGTGGGTCATTATCCGACGCCATGCGAAGCTCCAGATCCCGCAGGTCCTCCTCCAGTGTGGTGATGGTACGTAGGATATCTCGCAACACCCCGTGGCTTTTGGAAATGCAGAACCCCCTGATAGTGACCTTGAAAGCCTCCCAAATGTGTTCAACTGATTCCACTGAGCCCTTGTTCCTAGGAAATAAATCTCTGATCTCTTCACCCAGTTCTGTGCGGAAGAGATCGTCAAGAAGTACATTGGGACCCAGTCTCCACTGAGGTATTGGAACGTCCCATCCAGGAGTCCGGAACTGCAGTCTCACAGGGCTGTGATCTGAAAAGGTTCTGGGCAAATGTTCCCCCCCCAACAGCCCCATAGCGATGTCTCGGGTAATCAGAAAGTAATCCAAGCGCGCCCATGTCCCAGTGTGAGATGTGAAGTGTGTGCCTTCCTGTCCGAGGGGATGTAGGTGTCTCCAGGCATCCAGTAGTCCACCCTCCTCCACCACTCCCTCTAAAGCTTCCCGGGCACGGGGCTTGTAGGAACTAACACCATCTGCTCTGTCAAGAGGGGGCGCCAGCGCCAGGTTGAAATCCCCACCCCAGATGACGTGTCGTGCCCCAATGGAGACAATTTTACCCTACAATGAGGAAAAAAAGGCAGGTGAGTCAACATTCGGTGCATACATTGAAACAAATAAATAGACATCATGTCCCACTCTACCCCATAACAAAGCATATCGGCCCTCCCCGTCCATCTCCTCCCCAAAGCGGTGAAAAGGCATGCCACGGGCGATGAGAATTGCCACACCTCTCGCATAGGACGAATAGGAGGCAAAGACACGGGTACCAGCCCATTTCGATGCAAAAGATGTATCCCTTCGCTTGGGCATGTGTGTCTCTTGCAGCATAGCTACCTGTATATGATGTCTGTTCAGGTAGGCAATAACATTCCTGCACTTTTTAGCATCGTTTAACCCTCAGATGTTCCATGATAGACATGTCAATCGCGCAGCTGCAGTCACAGTAGCCATGGACACAATAACAATAGGAGCGAAAGCGCCCGGGGGGCCATACCATGAACCCATAACCGCCCTCGCAGTACCAAGCTATACACCAGATCAGCAAACATGCACACAGTCTAAGCAACATCGGCCTCATGAAATCCAACCCCCCCCACCCACCCCAGCATCCCAAACATGCCAGTAGCCATGGATCCCCCCCACATGACCCTCCCCCCTCCCCCTCCCCCCCCAACCGTAGTAAGGCAAACAGCCAAAAACACAACAAGTCAATGGGGAACACCCGACAGGGGTACATCAGAAAGTGCGCACTGCCACTATCCGGCCCATAGCTCCAGAACTATACCGCCCTCGGTGGAGACTAGGGCCAAGAGAGTGGTCCTTGGCATACGTTACCACTGGGGTGCAGGGTCCAGACAATCCGTCGCTCTCGTATCACCCCAGTTCTCGAGTTGTGAGTCTTTGCCAGCAAATAGGCCAGCATGATGCATCTATGACTCAAAGAGTGTAGGGTCCATCAATCTTCGTGGTGCACCGGAGGCAGGTCAGCATCCTCTTGTTCATCCGCAGAGACATGTTCGTCCCTGCGCGCCCTCCGGATCGTCTTTAGGTAGTCCTCGGCTTTTTGCGGGTTGGTGAAAAAGCGTTGCTTGCCTTGGTGGGTAACTCTAAGCTTTGCAGGGTACAAGAGGGCATAGTCTATTTGGGCCTCCCGCAGTTTTTTTTTCACTGGTAGGAACTTGCGCCGCTCATCCTGAACCATCGGCGTGAAGTCGGGGTAGATGGAGAAGGTGATGCCGTCATATCGCAGTGATCTTTGAGTCCGGGCAGCTCTGAGGGCCGCATCACGGTCGCGATAATTCAGGAGTTGAGCAATTATAGGTCTCGGTGGCAGGCCAGGTTGGGGCATAGGCGCCAGGGAGCGGTGGGCCCTCTCCACGATGAATTGGGACGAGAAAACCTCCTCTCCGATCGAGCCCTTAAGCAGTTTCTCCACATATACCTCCATCCTACCCGTGGCAGTGGATTCCGGCACATTTGTAATGCGAATGTTGTTCCGGCGGCTGCGTGCTTCCAAGTCTTCGTTCTTTGCCGCTATGATGCAAAGGAGATTGTCCATCCATGCCAGCTGCGCCGTGTGGGCCGTGGTGGCATCAGTGTTGTCGGAGATTCTCTGTTCCGTAGTTGTGAGCCGTTCTTCATGGCGATCTACCTTGTGGACTAGGGCGTCCAGCCGAGCCGTGACGCCATCCACCTTTTCCACAACGGTGGCGAAGCCCTGACGCATCTCCTGTATCAGGTTGGTAAGGTCCGCAGCGGGAGCAGAAGGTGGGGCAGGCTGCTGAGGCGGCACGCTGGGCCCCGGATTCATCTGTGTAGATGTGGCGCTTTTTCGAGCGTTGTCGAAGCTCAGCTTAGGTTGGCGAGTCTCAGGGCGCCCCATGGCAGTGACCGGGGGCGAGTGAAGGGTCAAAAATGAGGGATGGCAAAGTACGGCAGCGCCAGGTTATACTCCGCAAGTAAGAGGCAGCCAGCAACAGGTAATGGGATCCCGAGCCCGGCGTGCAACAATATACCGCAATACAGGCGTTGCCTACAGAAGCGCTATGCAGTCTCTAAGCGTTTGGAGGCAACGGCTGCATGTCCATTCATGGGCACGTGTCCTCAGCAATAGATATTTGCTGCTCGGGAGCCGGGTGCCGGGAAGGCCAGAGCGCCGACAGCTGAGACGGGCAGCAGGGTCAGACCAAGGGAGCAGGCTGCGATAGCCAGCGGCAGGGTGGCACGGCTCGCCGGCCGGCGCACCTCAGGATGGCGGTCATGTGGCACGGTGACAGCCCCCAGCACACCCAGCGCTCGATGTGGTGCAGCAATCTTCAGGCAGGTATGGCGGTAAGCAGGGGGGCCAGCCCCAGCCCCCAGTCAGCGGGTCCAGTGGTCCACGCCGCGCAAGCTCGGGTCCACGGCACTATGGGCGATGGGCACAACAGTCCGGAGGTGCCGCGGCCACAGGCGTCGCAGCAGTAGCGTCCCCCTCTCAGTGCCAGCGAGGTGAGTCAGCGCTGGCGGGGGGGGGGGGGGTAGACCCCAGGCGAGTTCATTAGCAGCCGCCTACCTTCACCGCTGCCCCCTCACGCCGTCCCAAAAGGATCTCTGAGGCGAAGTCCCGATGCGGCCTAGGGTCCTCGTGGCAAGCCTCGGGATCGCGTGACTGCAGTGGCCGAGCGTCCGTCACACGCAACTCCAGAGCGAGAGCCGGGCAATTTTCAACAGCCCGTAACTCCGGCTCCCGGGCACACAACAACACCAAACTTGGGACGAGTGTGGAGAGCACCACTCGGATGCGGAGTCCGGTCTTCTGGGGGTGATACGGCACCCCGTGGCGCAGGATCTGGGCAGGATTAATTACCAAGGAGCGGGAGCTGCAGGTCTAGGCAGCCATTCCGCAAGCGCGCCCTCTAGCGCCCCCGTGTTTTACATATGTACTTACTTTGAAATGTAGCACTGAGATATCCATTTACTCACCAATACACTCATGCACACAGTCAACCGCCCATACAGCTGTTTCCACATGCAGTTTTGAACCCATACATCTAGTGAATCAACTGTTCACACATCTATGCACAGAGTCACACACCTCCCAGACACCCACACACACACACTCACTCTCCCATACAAATACTTGGGCAACCAATCAATAACCCATATAGTTAGTCATATAGCTACTGATCAACACATGCAGCAGTTTACAGAACAACAGATATATTGATGCACAAATTAAGACAGTTTAGTCACTAACCCATGCACTCAGTGAGACACATTTAATCACTCACTCACTCATGCACCTACTAAATCCTTCATCCAGACACTTATACATCCACTCATTCTTCAATATGTAAGACATATTTTAACTTTACAGAAACAGACAGTCTCTGGATGATGTCATCAGTGATGTCATCAGTGATGTCACTGACCATGTCATGAATGATGTAATATGTGACATCATCAGCAGTGGATTGCGGGTGCGCGATATATAGTTATTGCAACTAACTATATATTCGAATTTCAATGGTTTTGTGCGAGTAAATTAAGGTTTTGTAAATGCTAATTCCTAACTAGATATGGGCTATAACCTATGGTTTTTTTCAGTGAATATATATATATATATATATATATATAACCTACTGGCGGTAGCCAGTAGGTATTT